>NC_138299.1:105488563-105593563 GCF_965601325.2 Salmo salar | reverse complement strand
GATTTATTTCAGCTTTTATTTCTGTCATCAAATTCCCAGTGGGTCAGAAGTTTACATACACTCAATTAGTATTTGGTTGCATTACCTTTAAATTGTTTAACTTGGGTCCAATGTTTCAGGTAGCCTTCCACAAGCTTCCCACAATAAGTTGGGTGAATGTTGGCCCATTCCTCCTGACAGAGCTGGTGTAACTGAGTCAGGTTGTAAGGCCTCCTTGCTCGTACATGCTATTTCAGTTCTGCCCACAAATGTTCTATAGGATGAGGTCAAGGCTTTGTGATGGCCACTCCAATCTTGACTTTGTTGTCCTTAAGCCATTTTGCCACAACTTTGGAAGTATGCTTAAGGTCATTGTCCATTTAGAAGACCCATTTGTGACCAAGCTTTAGCCTGTTAGGGCTAGGAGGCAGTATTGACAAGGTTTTTGCCTGCCATATGAGTTCTGTTATACTCACAGACACCATTCAAACAGTTTTAGAAACTTTAGGGTGTTTTCTATCCAAAACTAAAAAGTATATGCATATTCTAGTTTCTGGGCAGGAGTAGTAACCAGATTAAATCGGGTACGTTTTTTATCCAGCCGTGCAAATACTGCCCCCTATCCCCAACAGGTTAACGAGAGTCTTGTCTTTAAAATGGTGTAAAATAGTCATATGTTTGAGAAATTGAAGTAATAGCATTTCTAAGGTATTTGAATAATGCGCCACGGGATTCCACTGGCTGTTACGTAGGTGGGACGAAATCGTCCCACTGGCCCTAGAGAAGTTATCTTCCTGACTGATGTCTTGAGATGTTGCTTCAATATATCCACATAATTTTCCTGCCCTCATGATGCCATCTATTTTGTGAAGTGCACCAGACCCTCCTGCAGCAAAGCACCCACCCCCACAACATGATGCTGCCCCCCCCCCCCCTTCACGGTTGGGATGGTGTTCTTCGGCTTGCAAGCATCCCCTTTTTCCTCCAAACATAACGATGGTCATTACGGCCAAACAGTTCTATTTTTGTTTCATCAGACCAGAGGACATTTCTCTAAAATATATGATCTTTGTCCCCATGCACAGTTGCAAACCATAGTCTGGATTTTTTTATGACAGTTTTGGAGCAGTGGCTTCTTCCTTGCTGAGTGGCCTTTCAGGTTATCTCAATATAGGACTCCTTTTTTCTTTACATAGTTGAATGTGCTGACAACAAAATCACACAAAAATAATCAATGGAAATCCAATTTATCAACCCATGGAGGTCTGGATTTGGAGTCACACTCAAAATTAAAGTGGAAAACCACACTACAGGCTGATCCAACTTTGATGTAATGTCCTTAAAACAAGTCAAAATGAGGCTCAGTAGTGTGTGTGGCCTCCACGTGCCTGTATGACCTCCTTTTAGAAACTACTGGGCATGGCTCCTGATGAGGTGGCGGATGGTCTCCTGAGGGATCTCCTCCCAGACCTGGACTAAAGCATCCTTGCCAACTCCTGGACAGTCTGTGGTGCAACGTGGCGTTGGTGGATGGAGCGAGACATGATGTCCCCAGATGTGCTCAATTTGATTCAGGTCTGGGGAACGGGCGGGCCAGTCCATAGAATCAATGCCTTCCTCTTCCAGGAACTGCTGACACATTCCAGCCACATGAGGTCTAGCATTGTCTAGCATTAGGAGGAACCCAGGCGCCAACCGCACCAGCATATGGTCTCACAAGGGGTCTGAGGATCTCATCTCGGTACCTAATGGCAGTCAGGCTACCTCTGGCGAGCACATGGAGGGCTGAGCGCCCCCCCAAAAGAAATGCCACCCCACACCATGACTGACCCACCGCCAAACTGGTCATGCTGGAGGATGTTGCAGGCAGCAGAACGTTCTCCACGGCGTCTCCAGACTCTGTCACGTCTGTCACATGTGCTCAGTGTGAACCTGCTTCATCTGTGAAGAGCACAGGGCGCCAGTGGCGAATTTGCCAATCTTGGTGTTCTCTGGCAAATGCCAAACGTCCTGCAAGGATATGATGTAGAACAGAGAGATAAGGCTACTGCCCAAAGCAATTCCCGTACCAGGCCATGATGAAATCGATCAAAATGCTCTCAATGGTATTTGGAGAGGACCAGGGGCAGCATGCCGAATCTCTTCAGCTGCCATAGGAAGCGGAGACGCTGTTGTGCCCTCTTGACAAGAGTGGTGTTCTTGTTGTTGTGTCCATGAGTCTGTCTCTGTTTGTTTGTCTGTTGTTCTGAGTTTCTCCAGTTTCTCCTGACTCCTCATTGATATCTAGGAGACTAAGTGTTCAGTCTTCTCTACTACTTATCTACTACTCTTAAACACAAACTATGATAAGTCTCTAGATTCAGATGCAAGTGTCAGTGTTTAACATAGGGGAGAGTGGGGTAAGTTGAGTCAGTGTTTAACATAGGGGAGAGTGGGGTAAGTTGAGTCAGTGTTTAACATAGGGGAGAGTGGGGTAAGTTGAGACAGTGTTTAACATAGGGCGTGTGGGGTAAGTTGAGTCAGTGTTTAACATGAGGAGAGTGGGGTAAGTTGAGTCTGTGTTTAACATAGGGGAGAGTGGGGTAAGTTGAATCAGTGTTTAACATAGGGGCATGTGGGGTAAATTGGGTCCGTTTTTAACATAGGGAAGAGTGGGGTAAGTTGAGCCTCACTTGTTTCTAAGAAACCATACACAACCTAACCCTAACCCATACACAACCTAGCCCTAACCCATACACAACCTAACTCTAACCAATACACAACCTAACTCTAACCCATACACAACCTAACCCTAACCCATACACAACCTAACCCTAACCCATAAACAACCTAACTCTAACCCATACACAACCTAACTCTAACCCATACACAACCTAACTATAACCCATACACAACCTAACTCTAACCCACACACAACCTAACCCTAACCCATACACAACCTAACCCTAACCCATAAACAACCTAACTCTAACCCATACACAACCTAACTCTAACCCATACACAACCTAACTATAACCCATACACAACCTAACTCTAACCCACACACAACCTAACCCATACACAACCTACCCCTAACCCATAAACAACCTAACCCTAACCCATAGACAACCTAACCCTAACCCATAAACAACCTAATTGTAACCCACACACAACCTAACTCTAACCCATTTAACCAAACATTTAGGAGTATGTCACTATTTCAAGGAATATGTGAAGGAAGAAACCACATTGAAAAAGTTAGGTCCACATAAAAAAAGACTCACTAAGTCAAATAAATGTATTGTGTTAAACAAGTAACACAGGGCCCCACCAGGACACAAAGCTCACAGCCCCCAGGACTCCCAGCTCACAGCCCCCCAGGACTCCCAGCTCACAGCCCCCCAGGACTCACAGCTCAAGCCCCCCAGGACTCCCACCTCACAGCCCCCCAGGACTCACAGCTCAAGCCCCCCAGGAATCCCACCTCACAGCCCCCCAGGACTCACAGCTCACAGCCCCCCAGGACACACAGCTCACAGCCCCCCAGGACACACAGCTCACAGCCCCCCAGGACACACAGCTCACAGCCCCCCAGGACACACAGCTCACAGCACCCTAGGACTCACAGCTCACAGCCCCACCAGGACACACAGCTCACAGCCCCCCAGGAAAACCAGCCCCCCAGGACTCACAGCTCCCCAGGACTCCCACCTCACAGCCTCCCAGGACTCACACCTCACAACCCGCCAGGACACACAGCTCACAGCCCCCCATGACTCCCAGCTCACAGCCCCCAAGCCTCAGAGCCCCCCATTACTCACAGCTCACAGCCCCCCAGGACTCCAAGCTCACAGCTCCCCAGGCCTCAGAGCCCCAGCTGGACTCCCAGCTCAAAACCCCCCAGGACTCCCAGCTCACAGTCCACCAGGACTCAGAGCCCCACCAGGATCCCCAGCTCACAGCCCACCCAGACTCCTAGCTCAAAGTCCCCCAGGACTCCAAGCTCACAGCCCCACTGGCCTCAGAGTCCCACAAGTTCTCCAGCTCACAGCCCACCATCATGCTTGGAGGCATGATCCAACCAGGCCTCCAAGCACAAACAGTACCCCAGATGTCAGAGCCTCACCAGGCCCCTCAGTACACACTGCCCACAAGGCCTCAGAGCCCCACCAGTCCCCTCAAAAGTCCCCCAAGCTTAAGAGCCCCACCAGGACCCCCAGGACCCTCAGGCCTCAGAGCCCCACCAGTCCCCAGGCCTCAGAGCCCCACCAGTCCCCTAGGCCTCAGAGCCCCACCAGTCCCACAGGCCTCAGAGCCCCACCAGTCCCACAGGCCTCAGAGCCCCACCAGTCCCCAGGCCTCAGAGCCCCACCAGTCCCCAGGCCTCAGAGCCCCACCAGTCCCCAGGCCTCAGATACCCGCAGTCCCTAGGCCTCAGAGCCCCACCAGTCCCACAGGCCTCAGAGCCCCACCAGTCACCAGGACTCAGAGCCTCACCAGTCCCACAGGCCTCAGAGCCTCACCAGTCACCAGGACTCAGAGCCCCACTAGTCCCACAGGCCTCAGAGCCTCACCAGTCCCACAGGCCTCAGAGCCACACCAGTCCCACAGGCCTTAGAGACCCACCAGTCCCACAGGCCTCAGAGCCTCACCAGTCACCAGGCCTCAGAGCCACGCCAGTTCTACAGGCCTCAGAGCCACACCAGTCACCAGGCCTCAGAGCCCCACCAGTACACAGGCCTCAGAACCACACCAGTCCCCTAGGCCTCAGAGCCACACCAGTCCCCTAGGCCTCAGAGCCACACCAGTCCCCTCAAAAGTCCCCCAAGACTAAGAGCCCCACCAGGACCCCGAGGACCCTCAGGCCTCAGAGCCTCACCAGCCCCACAGGCCTCAGAGCCCCACCAGTCCCCCAGGCCTCAGAGCCCCACCAGTCCCACAGGCCTCAGAGCCTCACACACGGTACTGAATGTAAATTGGAGATGGATGGACTCCCAAAAGCTTCTGTCCAATAATATCACACAGAATGAAACCACCTCCCCCAGCCAGTAACCCCCCCCCCCCTACACTGTGTAAGTTCACCTCTCAGTATTCCATGGGAAAACTATCTATGAGAGCATCCCAAATGGCACTCTAGTCCCTGTACAGTCCCTATGGGCCCTGGTCCTATACAGTCCCTATGGACCCTGGTCCTATACAGTCCCTATGGGCCCTGGACCTATACAGTCACAATGGGCCCTGGTCCTATACAGTCACAATGGGCCCTGGTCCTATACAGTCTCTATGGGCCCTGGTCCTATACAGTCACTATGGGCCCTGGTCAACAGTAGTGTACTATATAGGGAATAGGGAGCCCTATGGACCCTGGTCAACAGTAGTGTACTATATAGGGAATAGGGAGCCCTATGGACCCTGGTCAACAGTAGTGCACTGGAAAGAGAATAGGGTGCCATTTGGGATGCAGGGTATATTTTCTTGCTGATTCTCCAGGTAGGTTTGCTTCTTAATGATCCCCCAGTGACTCTTCCTCATCTCTTTCAGGGCCCTGCAGAGTACCCTCTTCCTTTTTTACGGCCGACCACTTTAGCTGCATACGATTCAATTAATCGTCTGATCACCAGTCATCCTGAGAACGCTAGCTAGCTACACTGTACAACCCAACCACCCCTGAATACATTACACATACTCACATACTCACACACACACACACACACACACACACACACACACACACACACACACACACACACACACACACACACACACACACACACACACACACACACACACACACACACACACACACACACGTCCCGTCCCCTTATAGACCTCCTTCTGGCTGATTCCAGGAGGAGAAAACTCATGTAAATGTGAAGGATTGCCTCCTGTGGAGTGTAGAATTCCCAGGTGGAATCAGACTGCCCTGGAATTCACATTTCGTCAAGTTTCACTCTAAAGCTCTGACAAAGGCCTTGATGCCAATACGTAAAGCTCAATAAAGAGCAACGATACAAGAGCAGTGAGCAGATTTCTTCTGGGGTTTTTTTTCTCAAGTTTCACTCTGAAACAGTACACAACGCCTATCAAAGACAGAACAGAGAGTACGTTGAGGATGGTTTGGCAGATAGAAGTGTAGAGGAGAGGAGGAGATGAAACAGTAAGTTACAAGAGGGCCCCTCTCCTCTTCCTAAGTCAAAAGGAGGAAAGACGACACCAATCTCCCGTCTCTCAAAAGTTGACATTTGATGAGCCTTTGCTGCGTTAAGAGATTGTATTCTTCTGGATGACGGCTCCCTGAGGTTTTGAATCATGTTTGTTAGCTAGATCCTGATTCTGCAGCGTTAATTTTCTCAATATAGCAAAAGGGCTTCCAATCTTCCAATCTGAACACCAGGCAATGTTTTCTCACTGTTTCCTTCCTCCTTCTGCTGACTGAAAGGAATATGAGAGGACAACAGAAATGTTAAGCGCCTCGAGGCAGAAAGAAACCCACGTTCAGAAAACATGTCAATTATCCAAATGAGAAGAACTGTTTACAGCTTTCATGTCGAACTGGAAGCTTCTACCATCTTTAGTTCTACAAGCTCCATCCTCCTCCTCCATCATCCTCCTCCTCCATCTTCCTCCTCCTCCTCCATCCTCCATCATCATCATCCTTCTCCTCCTCCATCCTCCTCCTCCTCATCCTCCTCCTCCATACTCCTCTCCTCCATCCTCCTCCTCCTCCTCCTCCTCCTCCATCCTCCTCCTCCAAAATCCTCCTCCTCATCCTCCTCTTCCTCCATTTTCCTTAAACTCCTCCTCCTCATCATCCTCCTCCTCCATCATCATCCTCTTCCTCGTGCTCCTCCATCCTCCTCCTCCTCCATCCTCCTACTACATACTCCTCCTCCTGATCCTCCATTTTCTTTCACTACCTCCTCCTCCTCAATTCTCCTCCTCCTCCACCTCCGTCCTCCTCCATCCTCCTCCATCCTACATCCTCCTCCCCCTCTTCCATCCTCCTCCATCCTCCTCCTCCTCCTCCTCTTCCATCCTCCTCCCCCTCTTCCATCCTCCTCCCCTCTTCCATCCTCCCCCTCTTCCATCCTCCATCCTCCTCCTCCATCCTCCTCCTCCCCCTCTTCCATCCTCCTCCTCCTCCTCCTCCATCCTCCTCCTCCTCCCGCTCTTCCATTCTCCTCCTCCTCCTCCTCCCCTTCTTCCATCCTCCTCCTCCTCCTCCATCCTACATCCTCCTCCTCCTCCTCCTCCATCCTCCTCCTCCCTCTCTTCCATCCTCGTCCTCCCCCTCTTCCATCCTCCTCCATCCTCCTCCATTCTCCTCCTCCTCCCCCTCTTCCATCCTCCTCCATTCTCCTCCTCATCCTCCTCCCCCTCTTCCATCCTCTTCCATCCTCCATCATCCTCCCCCTCTTCCATCCTCCTCCTCCTCCTCTTCCATCCTCCTCCTCCTCCATCCTCCTCCTCCACCTCCTCCTCCTCCCCCTCTTCCATCCTCCTCCTCCTCCTCCATCCTCCCCCTCTTCCATCCTCCTCATCCTCATCCTCCCCCTCTTCCATCCTCCTCCTCCTCTTCCTCCTCCTCCCCTCCTCATCCTCCTCCTCCCCCTCTTCCATCCTCCTCCTCCCTCTATCTTCTATCTTCCCTTGTTAATTTCCCTGTTCCTTAGATATTAGTTATTGGAGTGTATTCATTTTCTTCCAGGTAAGATCCAACGGCGGCGGCAGCAGGCTTCTCAGTGTCTGAGTATGGCACCTCTTAAAGGTCAGCTCCACGTGACAGGGTGTGTGTGTGTCTGCTGTATGTGTGTGTGTGTGTGTGTGTGTGTGTGTGTGTGTGTGTGTGTGTGACTGTATATCGAGACCTTTGAGTTAGCTGTACTTTCTTAGCCTTTAGAGTAACAGTTTCCGGTTCTTAGTAGAGACTCTGAAGTTGATTATCTGATCTAAAGTGACATGTTCCAGCAACAAAGAGGACACACTTACACAACATGAATCCATCCAGTACTGTACCAATTCACCTCTACTGTCCTGATCCTCCAAGCTGTACTGTACCCATTGTCATGTCTTTGGGGCACCATTAAACTGAAGACATGTTTATCAAAATAACTCCCTGTAATTATTATCACACGATTAAACTGATTAATCGTTTTATTGTAATTAACTAGGAGTTCGGGGCACCAAGGAAAATATTCAGATTACAAAGTTATAATTTTCCTAGTATAACTTTCCTATATTACAACATTATATATTATATTATCCTCTCTAGGGTAGGTGGCACCAAATCATCCCACCTACGTAACAGCCAGTGTAATCCCGTGGCGCGTTATTCAAAAACCTCAAAAATGCAAAAACTTAAATTTTTCAAACATATGACTATTTTACACCATTTTAAAGACAAGACTCTCGTTAATCTAACCACACTGTCCGATTTCAAAAAGGCTTTACAACGAAAGCAAAACATTAGATTATGTCAGCAGAGTACCTAGCCAGAAATAATCAGACACCCATTTTTCAAGCTAGCATATAATGTCACATAAACCCAAACCACAGCTAAATGCAGCACTAACCTTTGATGATCTTCATCAGATGACACCCCTAGGACATTATGTTATACAATACATGCATGTTTTGTTCAATCAAGTTCATATTTATATCAAAAACCAGCTTTTTACATTAGCATGTGACTAGCATGTGACTAGCATTCCCACCGAACACTGCCGGTGAATTTACTAAATTACTCACGATAAACGTTCACAAAAAGCATAACAATTATTTTAAGAATTATAGATACAGAACTCCTCTATGCACTCGATATGTCCGATTTTAAAATAGCTTTTCGGTGAAAGCACATTTTGCAATATTCTCAGTAGATAGCCCGGCATCACAGGGCTAGCTATTTAGACACCCAGCAAATGTAGCACTCACCAAAGTCAGATTTACTATAAGAAAAATGTTATTACCTTTGCTGTCTTCGTCAGAATGCACTCCCAGGACTTCTACTTCAATAACAAATGTTGGTTTGGTTCAAAATAATCCATTGTTATATCTAAACAGCGGCGTTTTGTTCGTGCGTTCAAGGGTAAATAAGGGTGACGAGCATGGCGCAATTCGTGACAAAAAATGTCTAAATATTCCATTACCGTACTTTGAAGCATGTCAACCGCTGTTTAAAATCAATTTTTATGCCATTTTTCTCATAAAAAAGCGATAATATTCCGACCGGGAATCTGCGTTTAGGTAAACAGACGAAAGAAAATAAAGCATTCGGTCGACTCGGGCACGCGCCTAAGCCCATAGTACTCTGATCGGCCACTTGCCAAAAACGATAATGTGTTTCAGCCAGAGGCTGCCTCGATATCGTTCAGCTTTTTCCCGGGCTCTGAGAGCCTATGGGAGCTGTAGGAAGTGTCACGTTAGAGCAAAGATCCTCAGTCTTCAATAAAAAGAGCCAAGATGAAACACAACTTCTCAGACAGGCCACTTCCTGCATGGCATCTTCTCAGGTTTTGGCCTGCCATTTGAGTTCTGTTATACTCACAGACACCATTCAAACAGTTTTAGAAACTTTAGGGTGTTTTCTATCCAAAGCCAATAATTATATGCATATTCTAGTTACTGGGCAGGAGTAGTAACCAGATTAAATCGGGAACGTTTTTTATCCGGCCGTGTCAATACTGCCCCCTAGCCCTAACAGGTTAAAGGCCGATTATCTTCTGGTTGAAATGGTGTATTTTACCTCGCGTCCAGTCTCATTCCAAACGTCGTAAATTGTTGTATCTGCACGAATCCAGCCTTTACTAAAGTCATCCATACATCAATTGTCTTAAAATCATTTATTTACTAAACTAAGTAATTCACAGAAAGCATACAAACAGTAATTATCGTCACGAAGAATTGGTAGAGTAATGTGCCCTAGTGGGCTAAACAGGCATGGCTGGTGTCTTGTTAACCTCTATGGGCTAGGTGGGACGCAAGCGTCCCACCCGTGGTGCACTCCATCAACAGCAGGTGCATTTCAAGAGCGGCAAATTTGAATCCAAATAAATGTCAAAATTCAAATTTTTCAAACATACAACTATTTTACACCCTTTGAAAGATAAACATCTCCTTAATCTAACCACGTTTTACGATTTCAAAAAGGTTTTACGGCGAAAGCATAAATTTAGAGTATGTTAGGACAGTACATTTACAAGAGTTGTGTGTAATGTTTTGTCAATTCAAAGACAGGGTCACCAAAACCATAAAACCAGCTAAAATGATGCACTAACCTTTTACAATCTCCATCAGATGACACTCCTAGGACATTATGTTAGACAATGCATGCATTTTTAGTTCTATCAAGTTCATATTTATATCCAAAAACAGCGTTTTACTATGGCATTGATGTTGAGGAAATCGTTTCCCTCCAATAACCGGCAGTCAAGTCAGCAACACAAATTAAATAATTAAAATTAGAAAACATTGGTAAAATATTATATTGTCATTTAAAGAATTATAGATTTACATCTCTTGAACGCAATCAACTTGCCAGATTTAAAAATAACCTTACTGGGAAATCACACTTTGCAATAATCTGAGCACTGCGCCCAGAAAAATACGCGTTGCGATACAGACAAGCCGTCATGTTGGGGAGATCTAAAATCGAAAATACTATGTAAATAATCCATTACCTTTGATTCTCTTCATCAGATGTCACTTCCAGGTATCACAGGTCCATAACGAATGTAGTTTTGTTCAAAAAAGCTCATCATTTATGTCCAAAAATCTCTGTCTTGTTAGCACATGATCTAAGCCAGCCGGACTTCTCGTCATGAACGAGGGGAAAAAATATATTTCCGTTCGTTCAAACATGTCAAACGTTGTATAGCATAAATCATTAGGGCCTTTTTTAACCAGAACATGAATAATATTCAAGGTGGACGAATGCATACTCTTTTATAACGTATTGGAACGAGGGTACCCAACATGAACTCGCGCGCCAGGTGTCTAATGGGACATCATCGTTCCATGGCTCTTGTTCGGTCAGATCTCCCTCCAGAAGACTCAAAACACTTTGTAAAGGCTGGTGACATCTAGTGGAAGCAATAGGAAGTGCCAAAATATTCCTCAGCCCCTGTGTTTTTCAATGGGATAGTTTTAAAGTCAATACAACACATCAGGTATCCACTTCCTGTCAGAAAATGTCTCAGGGTTTTGCCTGTCAAATGAGTTCTGTTATACTCACAGACACCATTCAAACAGTTTTAGAAACTTTAGAGTGTTTTCTATCCATATATAATAAGTATATGCATATTCTAGTTACTGGGTAGGATTAGTAACCAGATTAAATCGGGTACATTTTTTTTATCCAGACGTGCAAATGCTGCCCCCTAGCCCTAACAGGTTAACATCAGTACATAGCATCTCAACGTATTCCAAATAGCTTTATCCTTATTAATACATTTTATACAACCATTTGGATGCAAGTCCCATAGCTGAGGCTGTTATATAAACAGTTTTATGCTAATATGGCTATATTGTCTCTTCTGAGTATCACAAAATTGTACCAAGCGGACCAGTTCGTAGCTGGATTCTTCAGCAATCTTTTATACCTTCTCCAGAACATAAATGTCGTTCGGTTCCCCAATTCTGTGAGTTGGAAGAATTTCCTGTGTCTATCTATGGGCCATGTACCAGGAGATTCTCCTCTAGAATTTTACCACCCCTTCACACAGGGCCTGGGTGGGGGGAGGTAGGTTGGGGGATGGTGCAAGGGGGAGGGGGTCAACTGTCCTCCCTATACTCAAAGAGGGCATCATCATGACACCATCCACCTCTATTGTCCTGTTCCTCCAGCCAGTTCTGTTCCCATCCATCTCTACTGTCCTGATCCTCCAGCCAGTACTGTTCCCATCCACCTATACTGTCCTGATCCTGCAGTCAGTGCTGTACCCATCCACCTCTACTGTCCTGATCCTCCAGCCAGTACTGTTCCCATCCACCTATACTGTCCTGATCCTCCAGTCAGTACTGTACCCATCCACCTCTACTGCCCTGATCCTACAGCGAGTACTGTTCCCATCCACCTATACTGTCCTTATCCTCAGGCCAGTACTGTACCCACCCACCTCTACTGTCATGATCGACCTGCCAGTACTGTACCCATCCACCTCTACTGTCCTGATCCTTCAGCCAATAATGTACCCTTCCACCTCTACTGTCATGATCCACCTGCCAGTACTGCACCCATCCACCTCTAGTGTCATGATCCACCTGCCAGTACTGTACCCATCCACCTCTACTGTCCTGATCCTCCTGCCAGTACTGTACCCATCCACCTCTACTGTCCTGATCCACCTGCCAGTACTGTACCCATCCACCTCTACTGTCCTGATCCTCCTGCCAGTACTGTACCCATCCACCTCTACTGTCCTGATCCTCCAGCCAGTACTGTACCCATCCACCTCTACTGTCCTGATCCTCCAGCCAGTACTGTTCCCATCCACCACTACCGTCCTGATCCTCCTGCCAGTACTGTACCCCATCCACCTCTACTGTCCTGATCCTCCAAGCTGTACTGTACCCATCCACCTCTACTGTCCTGATCCTCCTGACAGTACTGTACCCCATCCACCTCTACTGTCCTGATCCACCTGCCAGTACTGTACCCATCCACCTCTACTGTCCTGATCCTCCAGCCAGTACTGTTCCCATCCACCTCTACTGTCCTGATCCACCTGCCAGTACTGTACCTATCCACCTCTACTGTCCTGATCCTCCTGCCAGTACTGTACCCATCCACCTCTACTGTCCTGATCCACCTGCCAGTACTGTTCCCATCCACCTCTACTGTCCTGATCCTCCAGCCAGTACTGTACCCATCCACCTCTACTGTCCTGATCCTCCTGTCAGTACTGTACCCATCCACCTCTACTGTCCTGATCCACCTGCTAGTACTGTACCCATCCACCTCTACTGTCCTGATTCTCCCACCAATACTGTACCCATCCACCTCTAATGTCCTTATCGTCAGGCCAGAACTGTACCCATCCACCTCTACTGTCCTGATCCTCCAGCCAGTACTGTTCCCATCCACCTCTACTGTCCTGATCCTCCCATATAGTATTCATCATGACCAGCCAAGGCATAATAGCTTGACTTAATAAATATGGCTGCATTTAATGTAGAGTCAGGAGGGAAATCAACATCAAGTCTACTCAATGTTAAACACAGCACTCTTTCCTTACAGCACCCTGTCCTCACAGCACCCTGTCCTCACGGCATCCTGTCCTCACAGCACCCTGTCCTCACAGCATCCTGTCCTCACGGCACCCTCTCCTCACATCACCCTGTCCTCACAGCACCCTGTCCTCACAGCACCCTGTCCTCACGGCACCCTGTCCTCACGGCATCCTGTCCTCACAGGAGGGAAATCAACATCAAGTCTACTCAGTGTTAAACACAGCACTCTTTCCTTACAGCACCCTGTCCTCACAGCACCCTGTCCTCACTGCATCCTGTCCTCACAGCACCCTGTCCTCACAGCATCCTGTCCTCACGGCACCCTGTCCTCACGGCACCCTGTCCTCACAGCACCCTGTCCTCACGGCACCCTGCCCTCACAGCACCCTGTCCTCACGGCCCCCTGTCCTCACAGCCTGTCCTTACAGCATCCCTGCCCTCACAGCCCCTCATCAAATCTACAGTTTATTAAACACAGCACCCTGTCCTCAAAGCACTCTGTCCTCACGGTACCGTGTCCTCAAAGCACTCCGTCCTCACAGCACCCTGTCCTCACGGTACCCTGCCCTCAAAGCACTCTGTCCTCACAGCACTCTGTCCTCAAGGTACCCTGTCCTCACAGCACCCTGCCCTCACAGCCCCTCATCAAATCTACAGTTTCTTAAACACAGCACCCTGTCCTCACGGTACCCTGCCCTCACAGCCCCTCATCAAATCTACAGTTTCTTAAACACAGCACCCTGTCCTCACGGCACCCTGTCCTCACAGCACCCTGTCCTCACGGCACCCTGTCCTCACGGCCCCCTGTCCTCACGGCACCCTGTCCTACCGGCACCCTGTCTTCAAGGCACCCTGTCCTCACGGCACGCTGTCCTCACGGCACCCTGTCCTCACGGCACCCTGTCCTCACGGCCCCCTGTCCTCACGGCACCTTGTCCTCATGGCCCCCTGTCTGCACGGCCCCCTGTCCTCACGGCACCCTGTCTTCACGGTACCTGTCCTCACAGCACGCTGTCCTCACAGCACGCTATACTCACAGCACCCTGTCCTCACAGCCCCTCATCAAATCTACAGTTTATTAAACACAGCACCCTGTTCTCACGGCCCCCTGTCCTCATGGCACCCTGTCCTCACGGCACCCTGTCTTCACGGCACGCTGTCCTCACAGCACGATGTCCTCAAAGCACACTGTCCTCACGGCACCCTGTCCTCACGGCACCCTGTCCTCACGGCACGCTGTCTTCACGGCACCCTGTCCTCACGGCAGCCTGTCCTCACGGCACCCTGTCCTCACAGCCCCTCATCAAATCTACAGTTTATTAAACACAGCACCCTGTTCTCACGGCACCCTCTCCTCACGGCACCCTGTCCTCACGGCACCCTGTCTTCACGGCACCCTGTTCTCACGGCACCCTGTTCTCACGGCACCCTCTCCTCACGGCACCCTGTCCTCACGGCACCCTGTCTTCACGGCACCCTGTTCTCACGGCACCCTGTCCTCACGGCACCCTGTCTTCACGGCACCCTGTCTTCACGGTACCCTGTCCTCACGGCACCCTGTCTTCACGGTACCCTGTCCTCACGGCACCCTGTCCTCACAGCACGCTGTCCTCACAGCACGCTGTCCTCACGGCACCCTGTCCTCACGGCACCCTGTCCTCACGGCACCCTGTCTTCACGGCACCCTGTCTTCACGGTACCCTGTCCTCATGGCACCCTGTCTTCACGGCACGCTGTCCTCACGGCACCCTGTCTTCATGGCACGCTGTCCTAATGGCACGCTGTCCTTACGGCACCCTGTCCTCACGGCACCCTGTCCTCAGAGCACCCTGTTCTCACAGCACCCTGTCTTCACGGCACGCTGTCCTCACCCCACGCTGTCCTCACAGCACCCTGTCTTCACAGCACGCTGTCCTCACAGCACCCTGTCTTCACGGCACGCTGTCCTCACAGCACCCTGTCGTCACAGAACCCTGTCTTCACAGCACGCTGTCCTCACAGCACCCTGTCGTCACAGAACCCTGTCTTCACAGCACGCTGTCCTCACAGCACCCTGTCCTCACAGCACTGTCATGACGTTGGCCTCTTTGAGTACAGGGAGTACAGTTGACCCCCTCCCCCCTTGCACCATCCCCCAACCTACCTCCCCCCACCCAGGCCCTGTGTGAAAGGGTTGTAAAATTCCAGAGGAGAATCTTACAACCACATGGCCCAGTTGAGACACAGAGGGGTCCCATAGAGAGACACAGGAAATTCTTCCAACTCACAGAATTGGGGAACCGAATGACATTTGTGTTCTGGAGAAGGTATGGAAGATTGGTGAAGAATCCAGCTACGAACTGGTCCGCTTGGTACAATTTTGTGATACTCAGAAGAGACAATATAGCCATATTACCATAAAACGGTTTATATAATTGCCTCAGCCTTGAGACTTGCATCCACATGGTTGTATAGAATGTATTAATAAGGATAAAGCTATTTGTAATACATTGAGATGCTATGTACTGATGTTAATGTGATAGAATTATATTTCTGTACCAAGCTTAACTCAGTCATCGGCACGCCCCCAGGGACACAGACAGGACCAGGTGTCATGTGACATGTTCACTATAAAACCATATCCTGACCTACTTTCTTCAGACCCGGCCTCCACTCCATTGCGAGTTGGCCAATAGGTTTGACCATCCAAGTACTCTACTGAAAGTGAACTATACCACGTGGTTAACTTTTAGACTATTGATACCGACAGAATAAGAACAAGTCTTTGATATTAATTATTAGTCTGCAGCTAAGTAAATTATATCATTGAACGCGAAGACCAACGAAACATCCATTCTATGACGACATTAATGAAGGTCGCTTTGAAAGATCCATTCTAACCGAGAGAGAGAGAGAGAGAGAGAGAACGCGGACAAAACTCTCCAACCGAACGACGCTCCAACAAAGATCCCGACGACACACTGAGCGTAAATATATATTGATTGCAATTGTTCCCGAATGAGTGAGCGTTCAATTGTCAATTGTTAATATTAATGAACTCTGTGTACCTTCTCAGCTGCCCTTTATGACCTATTGTTCAACAAGACACCAGCCATGCCTGTTTAGACCACTAGGGCACATTACCTTTGTGATGATAATTACTGTATGTATACTTTATGTGAATTACTTAGTTTAGTAAATAAATGATTTTAAGACAATTGATGTATGGATGATTTTAGTAAAGACTGGGTTCGTGCAGATACAACAATTTACGACGTTTGGAATGAGACTGGATGCGAGGTAAAATACATCATTTAAACCAGAAGATAATCGGCCTATACTATAATAGAATATAATATATAATGTTATAATATAATATAGGAAAGTTATATTAGGAAAATTATAACTTTGTAATCTGAATATTTTCCTTGGTGCCCTGATCTCCTAGTTAATTACAATTAAACGATTAATCAGTTTAATCGCGTGATAATAATTACAGGGAGTTAATTGATAAACATGTCTTCAGTTTAATGGTACCCCAAAGACACGACAGCACCCAGTCCTCACAGCCCCTCATCAAATCTACAGCACGCTGTTCTCACGGCACCCTCTCCTCACGACACCCTGTCCTCACGGCCCCCTGTCCTCACGGCCCCCTGTCCTCACGGCACCCTGTCCTACCGGCACCCTGTCTTCAAGGCACCCTGTCCTCACGGCACGCTGTCCTCACGGCACCCTGTCCTCACGGCACCCTGTCCTCACGGCAACCTGTCTTCACGGCACCCTGTCCTCACAGCACCCAGTCTTCACAGCACGCTGTCCTCACAGCACGCTGTCCTCACAGCACCCTGTCTTCACAGCACGCTGTCCTCACAGCACCCTGTCTTCACAGCACGCTGTCCTCACAGCACGCTGTCCTCACAGCACCCTGTCCTCACAGCACCCTGTCTTCACAGCCTCTCATCAATTTTTCTGTAGATTAAACACCGCAATCAAATCACATTTTATTGGTCACTTACATATACTTAGCAGATGTTATTGCGGGTGTAGTGAAATGCTTGTGTTCCTAGCTCCAACAGTGCAGTAATATCTAACGATTCACAACAATACACGCAAATCTAAAGTAATGGAGCTATTTTAACAGTATGATGGCCTTGAGATAGAAGCTGTTTTTCAGTCTCTCGGTCTCAGCTGATAACAGGGTGGACAAGCCGTGACTCGGGTAGTTGTTGTCCTTGATGATCTTTTTGGCCTTCCTGTGACATCGGGTGCTGAAGAGGGAGGGCAGTTTGCCCCCGGTGATGCATTGGGCAGACCGCACCACCTATGAAGAGCCCTGCGATGCAGTTGCCATACAAGGCGGTGATACAGCCCGACAGGATGGTGCCAATTGTGCATCTGTAAATTTTGTGAGGGTTTTAGGTGCCAAGCCAAATTTCTTCAGCCTCTTGAGGTTGAAGAGACGCTGTTGCGCCTTCTTCACCACACTGTCTGTGTGGGTGGACCATTTCACATTGTCGGTGATGTGTACAACTAGCAACTTGAAGCTTTTCACCTTCTCCACTGCGGTCCCGTCGATGTGGATAGGGGCTGCTCCCTCTGTGTCACGTCCTGACCAGTTTAGGGATTATATGCTATTGTAGTTTGGTCAGGACGTGGCAGAGGGTATTTTGTTTATGTGTTTTGGGGTGGTGGTGTATGTAGTAGGGTGTTTGATTTATTATTTCCGGGTTTTGGTCTATGTTCTATGTTTTGTATTTCTATGTTCTTTCCGGTTTGTTGTATTTCTATGTTTAGGTTGATGGGGGGGTTGGACTCTCAATTGCAGGCAGGTGCTTTCTCGTTGCCTCTGATTGTCTTATATATGGGTAATTGTTTGGTTTGGTGTTGTGGGAGATTGTTTCTTGTTTTGCCTGTGTGAGCATGACAAGACTGTTTGGTTGTTCGTGCGTTCTTCGTTTTGTTATTTTGGTGTTCTCTTTATTTAAAATAAATAACAAGATGAGCATCCACATTCCTGCTGCGTTTTGGTCCTCTATTCCCGACGACAGCCGTTACACTCTGCTGTTTCCTGAAGTCCCCGATCAGCTCCATCATTTTGTTGATGTTAAGAGAGGTTATTTTCCTGTCACCACACTGCCAGGGCCCTCATTGTTGGTAATCAGGCCTACTACTGTTGTGTCGTCTACAAACTTGATTGAGTTGGAGGTGAGTGGCCACACAGTCATGGGTGAACAGGGAGTACAGGAGGGGCTGCGCACTCACCCTTGTGGGGCCCCAGTGTTGAGGATCAGCGAAGTGGAGGTGTTGTTTCCCACCTTCACCACCTGGGGACAGCCCGTCAGGAAGTCCAGGACCCAGTTTCACAGGGAAGAGTTCAGACCTAGGGCCCTGAGCTTACTGATGAGCAACACAGCAGCCTGTCCTCACAGCACATTTTTCTCTACCAAAACTTGTGCTTATTCAGCTTCCGTATCGGACACAGCTTCCAGATCGGACACAGCTTCCGTATCGGACACAGCTTCCGTTAGAGCTTTTTTCTCTTTCAACTCTAACTTTATTATTATTTTTATTTTTTTTATTTACCTGGGAAAGTCAGTTAAGAACAAATTCTTATTTACAATGATGGCCTACACCGGCCAAACCCGGATGACGCTGGGCCAATTCTGTGCCACCCTATGGGACTCCCAATCACAGCCGGTTGTGATACAGCCTGGATTCGAACCAGGGTGTCTGTAGTGACGCCTCTTAGCACTGAGATGCAGTGCCTTAGACCGCTGCACCGCTCACCTGCCTCTATCGATCTCAGCTCAGCAACGTCTACCCACGTCTAACCATTCCAAATGGAACGGCATGCTTAGCTCAGCACATGAGCACACCACCATCTCATTCACAATACATTAGTTATTTTTTTGTTTGTTTTGTTAATTTGACCCATTGAGTCCCATTGAGACCAATATGTGTCTTTTGCAAGGGAGGCCTGCTCCACAAAGATCAGCGCATAATACACATGACTTAAAAAGGAATTAGTGACACAATAATATATATTACAAAAATGGGAGCAAGGAAGATCTTGAAGAGAGAAAGGTGTTGGTGTGTGTGTGTGTGTGTGTGTGTGTACACATGCTCTATGTGTGTGTTTTTATAAATCCAAACACTGACTGGAACAGGATGCAGTAACGTGATTTATAAGATATTACTCTGTGTTTTATACATTAAGTCGTCTTCACAACTTGCCATTGTTTTCAGGCCGATGGTAAGTCCCTACAGATGTAGGATCTTAATTTGATCACGCTTCTGTTGCTGAGAAAATTCCTGATGGTTTGCCTTATCGAAAAATGTATCAATTCCGATAAAAATGTAGATTAATTATTATCCTAATAATAATTTCCAGTTGTTGTAGGAATATTTTCCCGCTATGGCAAACAGGCTCAAATCTGTAGGTTTACACTAACTATATGACTCTGTGGGCCCTGGTAAAGTAGCGCACTATGACCCTATGGGCCCTGGTAAAGTAGTCCACTATGACCTTGTGGGCCCTGGTAAAGTAGTGCACTATGACCCTATGGGCCCTGGTAAAGTAGTCCACTATGACCCTGTGGGCCCTGGTAAAGTAGTCCACTATGACCCTATGGGCCCTGGTAAAGTAGGGCACTATGACCCTGTGGGCCCGGGTAAAGTAGTCCACTATGACCCTGTGGGCCCTGGTAAAGTAGTCCACTATGACTTTATGGGCCCTGGTAAAGTAGGGCACTATGACCCAGGTAACGGCTGTGAAGGCTCCGTAAGGGTTTGTGGTACCAGGTAACGGCTGTGAAGGCTCCGTAAGGGTTTGTGGTACCAGGTAACGGCTGTGAAGGCTCCGTAAGGGTTTGTAGTACCAGGTAACGGCTGTGAAGGCTCCGTAAGGGTTTGTGGTACCAGGTAAAGGCTATGAAGACTCCATAAGGGTTTGTGGTCCCAGGTAATGGCTGTGAAGGCTCCATAAGGGTTTTTGGTCCCAGGTAATGGCTGTGAAGTCAAGTGACGGACAGACGTCTCTCATTCAAATCATTAATCAGACAGACACCTCTCATTCCATTCACCAATCAGACAGACCTCTCTCGTTCAAATCACCAATCAGACAGACACCTCTCATTCAAATCACCAATCAGACAGACCTCTCGTTCAAATCACCAATCTGACCTCTCATTCAAATCACCAATCAGACAGACACCTCTCGTTCAAATCACCAATCAGACAGACACCTCTCGTTCAAATCACCAATCATACAGACACCTCTCATTCAAATCACCTTGACTGTCCTTTCCGTTGTTTCATATCAAACTAATGTAAATCTCACTGCTGTCTACAAAATGTGATTTTCTGCATGAATGACCTTAGAATAAATCTCACAGTCAGGTTGGATGCTAGCCTCCTTTACCGCCTCATCCACCTTCACCCTGATTGCTCTGTTCAAAAGTAGTGCCATTTAGGAGGCAGACATTGACTGTCTGAAGAGTCCTGTTGTTTCAAATGGAAAATACTAAAGAATCTATCATGTTGCTGTTTGTGTTGTTTGTTGCCCTTGGCGCCTTAGGATAACTCCCTGGCTGGTGTGGAGGATACTAGCTTCATCTACCTCCTCATTCACCTTCCTCTAGGACCGTATCTGACACTCTATTACACCTTCCTCTAGGACCGTATCTGACACTCTTAACCAGGAGTTGTTCAATTTGATAAACTCTTTGGTTAGAGTCAGTTGATCTCAAAATGTATTTGTATTACACCTTCCTCTACTACCGTATCTGACACTCTATTACACCTTCCTCCAGGACCGTGTCTGACACTCTATTTCAGGGTGCCAGCTCAGACTCACGCTGCTGTCCGGTCCGATGTTCTAGGGTCAAAGGTTAACTCGAGGTACTTATTAAATAAAATATTCTAAGCAAGTCCTGCTCTGCTTCGCTTCTTGTTTGTCTGTTTACTTATTCATATTTATTTTTCCAAGGCTACTCTCGTTCCCTGCTAAGTTAACGTTGCTTTCTTCTTTCGCCCTCATCAGCAGATATGAGCTAAATCGTCCCCTCAGGGAACCAACTAGGTCATGTAGTTAGTGTGGGTTACGTCCCAAATGGCACCCTGTTCCCTTTTATAGGGCAACGAAATCTAAAGCACTTCCAAGTGGTGTGTGTTTTTAAACCTATACTGTATTTTACATAGTTAATGTGGTGAATAATGAACCCTTGGTCAAAAAGTAGTGTACTATATAGGGAATAGGGTGCCAGCCCTGGTCTAAAGTAGTGCACTATATTTAGGGAATAGGGCCCTGGTCTAAAGTAGTGCACTATATAGGGAATAGGGTGCCACCCCTGGTCTAAAGTAGTGCACTATATAGGGAATAGGGCTCTGGTCTAAAGTAGTGCACTATATAGGGAATAGGGCTCTGGTCTAAAGTAGTGCACTACATAGGGAATAGGGCTCTTGTCTAAAGTAGTGCACTATATAGGGAATAGGGCTCTGGCCTATAGTAGTGCACTATATAGGGAATAAGGCTCTGGTCTAAAGTAGTGCACTATGTAGAGAATAGGGCTCTGGTCTAAAGTAGTGCACTATATAGGGAATTTGGCTCTGGTCTAAAGTAGTGCACTACTTAGAGAATAGGGCTCTGGTCTAAAGTAGTGCACTATATAGGGAATAGGCCTCTGGTCTAAAGTAGTGCACTATATAGGGAATAAGGCTCTGGTCTAAAGTAGTGCACTAATAGGGAATAAGGCTCTGGTCTAAAGTAGTGCACTATATATAGGGGTAGGGCTCTGGTATAAAGTAGTGCACTATGTAGGGAATAGGGTGCCACCCCTGGTCTAAAGTAGTGCACTATATAGGGAATAGGGCTCTGGTCTAAAGTAGTGCACTACATAGGGAATAGGGCTCTTGTCTAAAGTAGTGCACTATATAGGGAATAGGGCTCTGGCCTATAGTAGTGCACTATATAGGGAATAGGGCTCTGGTCTAAAGTAGTGCACTATGTAGAGAATAGGGCTCTGGTCTAAAGTAGTGCACTATATAGGCAATAGGGCTCTGGTCTAAAGTAGTGCACTATATAGTAAATAGGGTGCCATTTGTTCCTCTTTCCTGGAAATAGCACCTTGTTTCCTTTTCTTTCTTTTTCTTTTTACTCCAGTTCCTTTTTTAATACAGCTAATAGACTTCCCAAGATACTTACCAGTGTTTTAACGCCAACGTTGAAATCTAAAGCACTTCCAAGTGGTGTGTGTGTTTTTTAAACCTATACTGTAATTTTACATAGTTAATGTGATGAATAATGAACCCTGTTGGAATCATCATGAAGACTTTAATGTAGCACGGATTTAATTTTTGTTCATTTACATCCCAGGAAATAAAAGACCATCGAGGATTTTCAAGTGATCCAATACGATACGGATCTCTCCTCGAGCTAGATGAGGTTAAATGGCCTTTGGAACATTGGAGGACAAATGCTATGTTCCATTATGTACCAATTAATCAATCAATCAATCAGTCAATCAATCCAATGTAAATATAAAGCCCTTATTTATTTCAGCCGATGTCACAAAGTGCTGTACAGAAACCCAGGCTAAAACTCCAAACCACAAAAAATGCAGATATACCACTAATTTCACTTTAACCATGAGGTGGAAATCTTACAGCATTTATAAGTGGTATGTTTTAAACCTACTCTGTACTTTCCATAGTTCATGTGGTGTGTCACGCCTGACCATAGAGAGGGTTTTGTTCTCTATTTTGGTTAGGCCAGGGTGTGTGCTTCTCCCAAATATTTATTTAACTGCTACATTTTTTGTTGTTGCCTATTTTAGCAAAGTGTAGTATTATAAGCTGTCTTTTTAGTGTCTGTGAAGTCAAGTCTGTGTTAGTGTGATAGTGAAGACATCAAACTATGGGCATTCTATGTCCTTTTTTCTATGTTTTTGTATTTCTTTGTTTTGGCCTGGTATGGCTCTCAATCAGGGACAGCTGTACATCGTTGTCGCTGATTGGGAGCCATACTTAGGTAGCCTGTTTTTCCTTTGGGTTTTGTGGGTGGTTTATTTTCTGTTTTTGTATTGCTTACCTGACAGAACTGTTTGGCTGTCGGTTTCTGTTTCTCTGTTTATGTGTTCTCGGTACAATAAATACATGATGAGCACTAACCACGCTGCGCCTCGGTCTACTCCATTTGACAGCCGTTACATGGTGCATATACTGTGGAATTATCATGAAGACTTTAATTTGGTCTGTAGGCTATGTGGTAAACGGGTTTGGAACAAGATGCTCAACATTATGTATGAGTCCCAAAATGGCACCCTATTCCCTATATATAGTGCACTACTTTTGACCAGGACCTGGTAAACAGTAGTGGACTATATAGGGAATAGGGTGCCATTTGAGGTGCATTTTGTTCTCTGAAGTACATACCACTAATAAAACATATGGTGTAGGAGGGCGTAGGAGGACTAATTAGCTATATATTTACGCTTAGACTCTCAGTACAGTAGTACTAACATGGACATGTAAAGCCGTAAAGCTTTCTACTTTGTGACATCGGCTGAAGCAGAGACAAAATAGAATAATTACGAAATTTAGTGACTGCAGAAAAACACTTAAAAGAAATGTAATTAATTCAAACATAAAAAAGAAAAATATTTATATTCATAGAGGTAATTAAAATTCCACTAATTGGATGGAAGACATTCTTAATGGAAATATTTTATTATATTGTAGCAAATTGAAAAAACTATCCTAGACATTAGATTAGAACATGCAAGACGTGACTTAAACCCTGACTTTATGCTACTAATGTATTACTGTAGGCTGGTCAGTCCAAACCGAAAAAAATAGACTATTTTAGAGTTTAGTAAAATTCCACGAATTGTATGAGAATTTTTATAAACATATTTTTTTGGATTTCTTTTAATGTATCTAACTGTTATTTTACAAAGATCCTCCACAGACCTTTTAGAACCTACAAGAAGACAGGATGATGTGTAACAATGGTGCTCTAGAACTTACAAGAAGACAGGATGATGTGTAACAATGGTGCTCTAGAACCTACAAGAAGACTGGATGATGTGTAACAATGGTGCTCTAGAACCTACAAGAAGATTGGAAGATGTGGTCTATTTATTCTGGAGGAAAACCCAAAGGGAAGTCTGCTGAATTCAAACGGTTCCAAATCTGGTGGGTTCAGTTTGATAAAGACCCTGGCCGAAGCCAACAGCTTTATAAAGACCTTGGCCAAAGCCGACAGCTTGATAAAGACCTTGGCCGAAGCCAACAGCTTTATAAAGGCCTTGGCTGAAGCCGACAGCTTTATAAAGACCTTGTCCGAAGATGACAGCTTGATAAAGACCCTGGCTCAAACCAGCAGTGTGATAAAGACCCTGGCCGAAGCCGACAGTTTGATAAAGACCCTGGCCGAAGCCAACAGCTTGATAAAGAAACTGGCTGAAGCCAACAGTTTGATAATGTATGGCGTAAAAAGTACATACTTTTCTTTAGGAATGTTTTGAAGTAAAGTACAGATACCCCCCAAAAAACTATGTATAAGTAGTACTTTCAAATATTTTTATTTAAGTACGTAACACCACTGGGTGTTGCTACAATGAAAAATAGTGTTGATCAATCCTCAAGCTTCTTAGTGGGCATGTATTCACAAGACATACAAATAAATACAAATAAATCCCTCATGTTCCTCTTTCACCTCCTCCCTTTCCCCTTCGATGCTCCAAGGCATTAAATCTGTCCTGTCCTGTTGCACAGTTGAGAGAAAGGTTCCTCCATAGTAGTAATTCCCTTTAATGCAGTTTATTGGTCAATGTCTCTATGCAATAAAAAGAAATACCTACTCATTCAAGGGTTTTTCTTTATTTTGACTATTTTCTACATTGTAGAATGATAGTGAAGACATCAAACTATGAAATAACAGATATGGAATCATGCAGTAACCAAAAAAGTGTATTTTATATTTGAGATTCTTCAAATTAGCCACCCTTTGCCTTGATGACAACTTTGGACACTCTTGGCATTCTCTCAACCAGCTTCATGAGGTACTCACCTGGAATGCATTTCAATTTATTTATTTTATATTTTATTTAACTAGGCAAGTCTAAGCCAAACCCTTACCCAGAGGACGCTGGGCCAATTGCGCGCCGCCCTATGGGACTCCCAATCACGGCCGGTTGTGATACAGCCTGGAATAGAACCAGGGTCTGTCGTGACGCTGTGGTGTGCCATGTTAAAAGTTGATTTGTGGAATTTCTTTCCTTCTTAATGCGTTTGAGACAATCAGTTGTGCTGTGACAAGGTAGGGGTGGTATACAGAAGATAGCCCTATTTGGTAAAATACCAAATCCATATTATGACAAGCACAGCTCAAATAAGCAAAGAGAAATGACAGTGAATCATAACTTTAAGACATGAAGGTCAGTCAATCCGTAAAATTTCAACAACTTTGAAAGTTTCTTCAAGTGCAGTCACAAAAACCATCAAGCGCTATGATGAAACTGGCTCTCATGAGGACCGCCACAGGAATTGAAGATGCACAGTTACCTCTGTTGCAGAGGATAAGTTCATTAGAGTTAACTGTACCTCGGATTGCATCCCAAATAAATGCTTCACAGAGTTCATGTAACACACACATCTCAACATCAACTGTTGTGAATCAGGCCTTCATGGTCGAATTGCGGCAAAAAAAACCCTAGTAAAGGACACCAATAAGAATAAGATACTTGCTTGGGCCAAGAAACACGAGCAATGGACATTAGACTAATGGAAATCTGTCCTTTGGTCTGATGAGTCCAAATTTGAGATTTTTGGTTCCAACCGCTGTCTTTGTGAGAAGCAGAGTAGGTGAACGGATGATCTCTGCATGTGTAATGGCTGTCAAATGGAGTAGACCAAGGTGCAGCGTGGTTAGTGCTCATCATGTATTTATTGTACCGAGAACACATAAACAGAGAAACAGAAACCGACAGCCAAACAGTTCTGTCAGGTAAGCAATACAAAACAGAAATTAACCACCCACAAAACCCAAAGCAAAACAGGCTGCCTAAGTATGGCTCCCAATCAGAGACAACGATCTACAGCTGTCCCTGATTGAGAACCATACCCGGCCAAAACAAAGAAATACAAAACATAGAAAAAAGGACATAGAATGCCCACCCTAGTCACACCCTGGCCTAACCAAAATAGAGAACAAAACCCTCTCTATGGCCAGGGCGTGACAGCATGTGTGGTTTCCACCGTGAAGCATGGAGGAGGAGGTGTGATGGTGTGGGGGTGCTTTGCTGGTGACACTGTCAGTGATTAATTTATAATTTAAGGCACACTTAACCAGCATGGCTACCACAGCATTCTGCAGCGATACGCCATCCCATCTAGTTTGCGCTTAGTGGGACTATGATTTGTTTTTCAACAGGACAATGACCCAAAACACACCTCCAGGGTCATTTGACCAAATATAGTGATGCAGTGCTGCATCAGATGACCTGGCCTCCACAATCACCCGACCTCAACCCAATTGAGATGGTTTGGGATAAGTTGGACCGCAGAGTGAAGGAAAGCAGCCAACAAGTGCTTAGCATATTTGGGAACTCCTTCAGGACTGTTGGAAAAGCATTCCTCATGAAGCTGGTTGAGAGAATGTCAAGAGTGTGCAAAGCTGTCATCAAGACAAATTGTGGCTACTTTGAAAAAACTTAAATATAAAATATATTTTGATTTGTTTAACACTTTTTTGGTTACTACATGATTCATTATGTGTTATTTCATAGTTTTGATGTCTTCATTATTATTCTACAATGTAGAAAATAGTAAAGAATTAAGAAAATTCCTAATGAGTACGTGTTACCAAACGTTTGACCGGTACTGTATATAGTCTTGGCTAAACTGACCTTCAGAAAGTATTCATACCCTTTGACTTATTACACATCTTGTTGTGGTACAGCCAGAATTCAAAATTGATTAAATTCATTATTTTTCAGATCCATTTACACACAATATCCCTTAATGACAAAGTGAAAACATGTTTTGGGGAAGATTTCAGCAAATTTATTGAAAATCAAATACACAAATATCTCATTTACAGAAGTATTCACACACCTTAGTCAATACTTTTTAGAAAGCACCTCTGGCAGCGATTACAGTCTTTCTGGGTAAGTCTCTAAGAGCTTTCCATACCTGGATTGTGCAACATTTGCCCGTTATTCTTCAAGCTTTGTCAAATTTGTTGTTGATCATTACTAGACAACTACTTTTCAGGTCTTCCCATAGATTTTCAAGTAGATTTAAGTCAAAACTGTAACTCGGCCACTCAGGAACATTGCCAGTGTTCTTGGTAAGTAACTCCAGTGTAGATTTGGTCTTGGGTTTTAGGTTATTGTCCTGCTGAAATGTGAATTAATCTCCCAGTGTTTGGTGGAAAGCAGACTAAATTAGGTTTTCCTCTAGGATTTTGCTTGTGTTTAGCTCCATTCCGGTTCTTTTTTATCCTGAAAAACTCCTGCCATTAACGATTACAAGCATACCATTAACATGATGCAGCCACCACTATGCTTGAAAATGTGGAGAGTGGTACTCAGTAATGGGTTGTATAGGATTTGCCCCAAACATAACACTTTGTATTTACTTATTGACTCAAGACATTTCAGGTAATATTTTTATTTTTTAATTAATTTCTAAAAATGTCACTTTGAAATTATGGGGTTTTGTGTATAGGCTAGTGACAAACAATCTCAAAATAATACATTTTAAATTCAGGACGTAACACAACAAAATGTGGAAAAAGTCAATTGGGGTGAATACTTTGTCAAGCCACTGTAAGTGCACTCTGGTTAACCATAAATGTCCTATTTTTAAGTAAGGTGCATTTAAAAAATAAATAAAAATATATGAAAATATGACTCATGATTCCATTGGTAAGTTCAGCATATATTGCCCAATTAGGACTAAATGAGACACTTCATTTCTTAATGTATTATTTTTATTTTTATTTGAGTTAGTATGTGTAACCTCCAACAGTAGAGGGGTCTGGGTCGCTGAGTGTTCAGCTCCATTCCCAACCACTAAGGAGTGAGTGTCAGTACCATGTGTCCACAATCGTCATGTGTCAGTTCGTTAGTTTAACCAGTAGTCATGGCTACGGTCTACCAATTAATGGGTTGTTGTTTAGGCTGCATGGCTAACAGTCATTAAAGTGTTATTCATTTCAGGCAGATCACCTGAGTGGTCAGGACTCACAGGTGAAGAAGGGTCACTGGTGACAGGATGTTTAACCTGTAGATATGTGACATACCTCATTAAGAGCACACTCTTTGTGTGTGTGTCTGTGTGTGTGTGTGTGTGTGTGTGTGTGTGTGTGTGTGTGTGTGTGTGTGTGTGTGTGGTGTGTGTGTGTATGTGTGTACTGCGTGTGTACTGTGTGTGACCTTTAAGTATTTTCCCTTCACATCTCCTACATGAAATGGCTGTTGAAAGGAGTCCCCAAGGCCACAGGAATAGACAGCTACATTGTGCTTTATCTATTTGGTGGATTTGAAACCAAGACAGAGGATGTGTTTATTAGAGTAGTAGTCATGAGTAGTCATGAGGCTCATCTCCTTCCGTGGTCTGCAAAACTACAGACAGACAGAGGTAATAGAACATAGATGTTTATTAGAGCAGTAGTCTCATCTCCTTCTGTGGTCTGCAGTACTACAGACAGACAGAGGTAATAGAACACAGATGTTTATTAGAGCAGTAGTCATGAGGCTCATCTCCTTCTGTGGTCTGCAGAACTACAGACAGACAGAGGTAATAGAACACAGATGTTTATTAGAGCAGTAGTCTCATCTCCTTCTGCTGTGTGTGTTCTGCTAGTCTTTCTAACTCTTACCTCAGTCACTGACCACCACCAATAAACTGTTGAATCTACAACACAAATTTGAATAATGTATTGTGTGTGTGTGTGTGTGTGTGTGTGTGTGTGTGTGTGTGTGTGTGTGTGTGTGTGTGTGTGTGTGTGTGTGTGTGTGTGTGTGTGTGTGTGTGTGTGTGTGTGTGTGTGTGTGTGTGTGTGCGTGCGTGCATGTACAGATGGGCTGTAAATTAGCTGCTAAGTGCCACATATTGGGTAGTTATAGACTGAGAACTGTCTTTAACCTGCCCTGGGCTCTTGATTTAAGACCCCTCGTTCTCCACAGTCTTAGATGTAGCCCTGAGCTCTTGATTTAAGACCCCTCGTTCTCCACAGTCTCAGATGTAGCCCTGAGCTCTTGATTTAATACCCCTCGTTTTCCACAGTCTCAGATGTAGCCCTGAGCTCTTGATTTAAGACCCCTCGTTCTCCACAGTCTCAGATGTAGCCCTGAGCTCTTGATTTAAGACCTCTCGTTCTCCACAGTCTCAGGTGGTGCTTCGCTAACAGCCACTATAGATAGAAATGCATTATGACTACTGCTTTCCATGATAGAATTATAGAAGCTGGGTTACAATACAGTCTGCTGAATTCAAAGACCGCATCCCAAATGGCACCCTACTCCCTATTAAGTGCACTTATTTTGACCAGGGCTCAAAGGGATCTCATCAAAAGTAGTGCACTATATATAGGAAATAGTGTGCCATTTGGGAAGTAATCAAACAGTCTACATTCTGCATGGTAACCACAGCCTAGTGGACAAAGACAGCTAAGGGAACAGTTTAGTGGACAAAGAAAGCTAAGGGAACATCCTAGTGGACAAAGAAAGCTAAGGGAACATCCTAGTGGACAGGGACAACTAAGGGAACAGTCTAGTGGACAGGGGCAGCTAAGCGAACAGTCTAGTGGACAGGGGCAGCTAAGCGAACAGTCTAGTGGACAGGGGCAGCTAAGTGAACAGCCTAGAGGACAGGGACAGCTAAGGGAACTGTCTAGTGGACAGGGGCAGCTAAGCGAACAGTCTAGTGGAAAGGGACAGCTAAGGGAACATCCTAGTGGACAGGAAAGGCTAAGGGAAGAGCCTAGTGGACAGGGACAGCTAAGGGAACATCCTAGTGGACGGGGGCAGCTAAGGGAACATCCTACTGGACGGGGGCAGCTAAGGGAACAGCCTAGTGGACAGGGACAGCTAAGGGAACAGCCTAGTGGACAGAGACAGCTAAGGGAACAGCCTAGAGGACGGGGACAGCTAAGGGAACAACCTAGTGGACAGGGACAGCTAAGGGAACAGCCTAGAGGACGGGGACAGCTAAGGGAACATCCTAGTGGACAGGGACAGCTAAGGGAACATCCTAGTGGACAAGGACAGCTAAGGGAAGAGCCTAGTGGACGGGGACAGCTAAGGGGACATCCTAGTGGACAGGAAAGGCTAAGGGAAGAGCCTAGTGGACAGGGACAGCTAAGGGAACAGCCTAGAGGACAGGAACAGCTAAGCGAAGAGCCTAGTGGATGGGGGCAGCTAAGGGAACATCCTAGTGGACGGGGGCAGCTAAGGGAACAGCCTAGTGGACGGGGACAGCTAAGGGAAGAGCCTAGTGGACAGGAAAGGCTAAGGGAAGAGCCTAGTGGACAGGGACAGCAAAGGGAACAGCCTAGAGGACAGGGACAGCTAAGGGAAGAGCCTAGTGGACAGAGACAGCTAAGGGAACATCCTAGTGGACGGGGGCAGCTAAGGGAACAGCCTAGTGGACGGGGGCAGCTAAGGGAACAGCCTAGAGGACGGGGACAGCTAAGGGAACTGCCTAGTGGACGGGGGCAGCTAAGGGAACAGCCTAGAGGACAGGGACAGCTAAGGGAACAGCCTAGAGGACAGGGACAGCTAAGGGAAGAGCCTAGTGGACGGGGGCAGCTAAGGGAACATCCTAGTGGACGGGGGCAGCTAAGGGAACAGCCTAGTGGACGGGGGCAGCTAAGGGAACAGCCTAGAGGACGGGGACAGCTAAGGGAACTGCCTAGTGGACGGGGGAAGCTAAGGGAACATCCTAGTGGACAGGGGCAGCTAAGGGAACAGCCTAGAGGACGGGGACAGCTAAGGGAACTGCCTAGTGGACAGGGGCAGCTAAGGGAACAGCCTAGTGTACAGAGACAGCTAAGGAAACATCCTAGTTGACAGGGGCAACTATGGGAACAGCCTAGTGTACAGGGGCAGCTAAGGGAACTGCCTAGTGGACAGGGACAGCTAAGGGAACATCCTAGTGGACAGGGACAGCTAAGGGAACAGCCTAGTGGACAGGGGCAGCTATGGGAACAGCCTAGTGGACAGGGGCAGCTAAGAGAACATCCTAGTGGATAGGGGCAGCTAAGGGAACAGTTTCATCTGGTGACTCCTGATGTACGTGGTTACGAGGAAGCACATTTTATTTCCCGTACCACGACAGCAGACTTCAAGTGGAATTTCACTTTTCTTGGGTTTCTTTCTGCATTCATTTCCAGTATGATTTAATTCATTGTCACTTTATTTCTCTGGAGGAGCTGTTAATTACTAACAACATCTTGAAGAACTTGTGAGGGTTTTGGTACACCAGGAAAACCATTCATTTCCAATCGAACGCTGCATTTACATTGCAGTATTGTGTTGCAGAGTTCTGTGCTCTGTGTGGTGCATACATTGGATCCATATTTTGGGGATTACATGTTGGATTACATAATGAAAACAATTTGAGTCAATGAGTAATGATAACTAGGCTATATACACAGGGTTCCAGTACTGAGTCAATGTGCGGAGGTACGAGGTAATCTCTCCCTATCCCAGTCTGCTGTCCCCACATGCTTCAAGATGGCCACCATTGTTTCTGTTCCCAAGAAAGCTAAGGTAACTGAACTGAAAGACTATTGCCCCGTAGCACTCACTTCTGTCATCATGAAGTGCTTTGAGAGACTAGTCAAGGATCATATCACCTCCACCTTACCTGTCACCCTAGACCCACTCCAATTTGCTTACCGCACCAATAGGTCCACAGACGATGCAATCACAATCACAATCACATTTCCACTGCACACTGCCCTATCCCATCTGGACAAGAGGAATACCTATGTAAGAATGCTGTTCATTGACTACAGCTCAACATTCAACACCATAGTACCCTCCAAGCTCATCATTAAGCTTGAGGCCCTGGGTCTCGACTCCGCCCTGTGCAACTGGGTCCTGGACTTCCTGACGGGCCACCCCCAGGTGGTGAGTGTAGGAAACAACATCTCCACTTCGCTGATCCTCAACATTGGGGCCCCACAAGGGTGTGTGCTCAGCCCTCTCCTGTACTCCCTGTTCACCCACGACAGCGTGGCCATGCACGCCTCCAACTCAATCATCAAGTTTGCAGACGACACTACAGTGGTAGGCTTGATTACCAACAACGACGAGGCGGTCTACACGGAGGAGGTGAGGGCCCTCAGAGTGTGGTGTCAGGAAAATAACCTCAATTCTGTGTCAACAAAACAAAGGAGATGATCGTGGACTTCAGGAAACAGCAGAAGGAGCAGCCCTCATCCACATCGAAGGGACAGTAGTGGAGAAGGTAGAAAGTTTTAAGTTCCTCGGTGTACATATCACCAACAAACTGAAATGGTCCACGCACACGGACAGTGTGGTGAAAAAGGCGCAACAGCGCCTCTTCAACCTCAGGAGGCTGAAACCTCACTAACTTTTACAGGTGCACAATTGAGAGCATCCTGTCCGACTGTATCACCACTTGGTACGGCAACTGCACTGACCACAACCGCAGGGCTCTCCAGAGGGTAGTGCGGTCTGCACAAAGCATCACTGGGGGCAAATTACCTGCACTCCAGGACACCTACAACACCCGATGTCACAGGAAGGCAAAAAATATAATCAAGGACAATAACCACCTGAGCCACTACCTGTTCACCCAGTTTCCATCCAGAAGGCGAGGTCAGTACAGGTGCATCAAAGCTGGGACAGAGATAGACGCTGTTTTTCATTCTGAAGGCCATCAGATGGTTAAACAACCATCACTAGCACAGAGAGGCGGCTGCCTACCTACAGACTTGATATCATTGGTCACTAATAAATGGAACACTAGTCACTTTAAGAATGTCAGTTTAATAATGTTTACATATCTCGCATAACTCATCTCATATGTATATACTGTATACTGTATCCTTCACTCTCTATTCTTTACTATCTATTGCATCTTAGCCACTCTGTCACTGCTCATCCATATATTATATACTTATATATTCTCATCTCATTCCTTGACTATATTGTGTGTATTAGGTTTTCTTGTTCAATGTGTTAGATATTAGGTTAAGTTGTGGAATGTGTTAGATATTAGGTTTAGTTGTGGAATGTGTTAGATATTAGGTTTAGTTGTGGAATGTGTTAGATATTAGGTTTAGTTGTGGAATTTGTTAGATATTACCTGTTAGATATATTAGGGTTTGTTGTGGAATTGTTAGATATTACCTGTTAGATATATTAGGGTTTGTTGTGGAATGTGTTAGATATTACCTGTTAGATACTGCTGCTGCACTGTCGGATCTAGAAGCTTTTCGCTACACTCACAATAACATCTGTTAACCATGTGTATGTGACCAATAACATTTGATTTGATTTGATTTTATGTGCAGGGAGCATCAAGTAATAACATAGCTATATACAGGGAACCAGGTAATAACATGGCTATATACATGGTACCAGGTAATAACATGGCTATATATACAGGGTACCAGGTAATAACATGGCTATATACAGGGTACCAGGTAATAACATGGCTATATACACAGGGTACCAGGTAATAACATGGCTATATACACAGGGTACCAGGTAATAACATGGCTATATACACAGGGTACCAGCTAATAACATAGGTATATACACAGGGTACCAGCTAATAACATAGCTATATACACAGGATACCAGTACTGAGTCAATGTGCAGGGGTACCAGGTAATTGAGGTAGATACGGTATGTACATATAGGTCAGGGTATTGTGAGTAGGTGACAGGATAGATAATAGACAGTAGCAGCAGTATACTGTAGGTAGGGGTAAAGGATAGATAATAGACAGTAACATCAGTATACTGTAGGTAGGGGTAAAGGATAGATAATAGACAGTAGCAGCAGTATACTGTACGTAGGGGTAAAGGATAGATAATAGACAGTAACAGCAGTATACTGTAGGTAGGGGTAATGGATAGATAATAGACAGTAACAGCAGTATACTGTAGGTAGGGGTAAAGGATAGATAATAGACAGTAGCAGCAGTATACTGTAGGTAGGGGTAAAGGATAGATAATAGACATTAACAGCAGTGCATGTGATGAGTCAGAAAAGAGAGTACAAAAAAAATGCTCACTGCAGATAGTCTGGGTAGCTAATGGTTAACTATTCAGCTATTTTTGGGGGCTTTTTACTGAGCCGTTCAAAGGGAAAGGGGGGGATAACTAGTCAGTTGTACAACTGAATGCTTTCAACTGAAAGGTATCTTCCACATTTAACCCAACCCCTCTGAATCAGAGAGGTGAGGGGGGTTGCTATAATCAACAGCCACGTCTTCATCGACCAGATAACTGTGGGGTTAACTGCCTTGCTCAGGGGCAGAACAACAGATTTTTACCTTGTCAGCTCAGGGATTCAATCTAGCAACCTTTCAGTTACTGGCCCAACGCCCTAACCACAGGCTACCTGCTTCAATTGTTTGTGGACTGTATGGATGATGCCAACAGGCACAATCACGCACGCGCACACACAAACACACACACACACACACACACACACACACACACACACACACACACACACACACACACACACACACACACACACACACACACACACACACACACACACACAGCGGGCTGAACGGATGAAAGCCACAGGCAGGTGGGATAGATAGCTGGAGGAGATACTTAATGTGTCACAGATATTTTTATCCTCTAGTGAGACCTCAGGTGAGCTTGACTCTCATTATCGTTAGTGATATAATAAACGTAATGTAACTACCTACTGAAGCTACGTCACATCTACCTTGTCTTACTTACTCAGACTGTTTTTTGACCCCGAAACTCTCAGTGTCCCAAATGGCAACTTATTCTCTATATAGTGCACTACTTTAGACCAGGGCCCATAGGGCATAGTGCACTACTTTAGACCAGGGCCCATAGGGCATAGTGCACTACTTTAGACCAGAGGCCTATGGAACACTATTCCCTATATAGTGCACTACTTTAGAACAGGGCCCTATGGAACCCTATTCCCTATATACAGTGCCTTGCGAAAGTATTCGGCTCCCTTGAACTTTTCGACCTTTTGCCACATTTCAGGCTTCAAACATAAAGATATAAAACTGTAATTTTTTGTGAAGAATCAACAACAAGTGGGACACAATCATGAAGTGGAACGAAATTTATTGGATATTTCAAACTTTTTTAACAAATAAAAAACTGAAAAATTGGGCGTGCAAAATTATTCAGCCCCCTTAAGTTAATACTTTGTAGCGCCACCTTTTGCTGCGATTACAGCTGTAAGTCGCTTGGGGTATGTCTCTATCAGTTTTGCACATCGAGAGACTGAAATTTTTGCCCATCCTCCTTGCAAAACAGCTTGAGCTCAGTGAGGTTGGATGGAGAGCGTTTGTGAACAGCAGTTTTCAGTTCTTTCCACAGATTCTCGATTGGATTCAGGTCTGGACTTTGACTTGGCCATTCTAACACCTGGATATGTTTATTTGTGAACCATTCCATTGTAGATTTTGCTTTATGTTTTGGATCATTGTCTTGTCATTGTCTTTGGATCATTATCTTTTGCAGACTCCATCAGGTTTTCTTCCAGAATGGTCCTGTATTTGGCTCCATCCATCTTCCCATCAATTTTAACCATCTTCCCTACCCCTGCTGAAGAAAAGCAGGCCCAAACCATGATGCTGCCACCACCATGTTTGACAGTGGGGATGGTGTGTTCAGGGTGATGAGCTGTGTTGCTTTTACGCCAAACATAACATTTTGCATTGTTGCCAAAAAGTTCGATTTTGGTTTCATCTGACCAGAGCAACTTCTTCCACATGTTTGGTGTGTCTCCCAGGTGGCTAGTGGCAAACTTTAAATGACACGTTTTATGGATATCTTTAAGAAATGGCTTTCTTCTTGCCACTCTTCCATAAAGGCCAGATTTGTGCAGTATACGACTGATTGTTGTCCTATGGACAGAGTCTCCCACCTCAGCTGTAGATCTCTGCAGTTCATCCAGAGTGATCATGGGCCTCTTGGCTGCATCTCTGATCAGTCTTCTCCTTGTATGAGCTGAAAGTTTAGAGGGACGGCCGGGTCTTCGTAGATTTACAGTGGTCTGATACTCCTTCCATTTCAATATTATCGCTTGCACAGTGCTCCTTGGGATGTTTAAAGCTTGGGAAATCTTTTTGTATCCAAATCCGGCTTTAAACTTCTCCACAACAGTATCTCGGACCTGCCTTCCTTGTTCTTCATGATGCTCTCTGCGCTTTAAACGGACCTCTGAGACTATCACAGAGCAGGTGCATTTATACGGAGACTTGATTACACACAGGTGGATTCTATTTATCATCATTAGTCATTTAGGTCAACATTGGATCATTCAGAGATCCTCACTGAACTTCTGGAGAGAGTTTGCTGCACTGAAAGTAAAGGGGCTGAATAATTTTGCACGGCCAATTTTTCAGTTTTTTATTTGTTAAAGTTTGAAATATCCAATAAATTTCGTTCCACTTCATAATTGTGTCCCACTTGTTGTTGATTCTTCACAAAAAAATACAGTTTTATATCTTTATGTTTGTTTATCTTTATGTTCAAGGGGGCCGAATACTTTCGCAAGGCACTGTAGTGCACTACTTTAGATCCATGGGGAGGCCCATAGGAAGATACATAGAGAGGTTCATCGGGAGACCCATAGAGAGATTCATAGGGAGACCCATAGAGAGGTTCATAGGGAGGCACATAGGGAGGTCCATAGGGAGATGCATGGGGAGACACATAGGGAGATCCATAGGGAGACACATAGGGAGGTCCATAGGGAGACACATAGGGAGACACATAGGGAGGTCCATAGGGAGCTCCATGGGGAGACACATAGGGAGGTCCATAGGGAGATGCATGGGGAGACACATAGGGAGGTCCATAGGGAGACGCATGGGGAGACACATAGGGAGGTCCATAGGGAGACACATAGGGAGACACATAGGGAGACCCATAGGGAGACCCATAGGGAGACACATAGGGAGACACATAGGGAGGTCCATAGGGAGGTCCATAGGGAGACCCCAAAACAGTGCACTATACAGGGAATATAGTGCCATTTGGGGCGAACACCAAACCTGTCTGTTGTTTATGATGAGGCTAGCTACAGTCCATTAGCTGTGGTTAGTATGATGCTAGATACAGTTAGCTGTGGTTAGTATGATGCTAGATACAGTTAGCTGTGGTTAGCATGATGCTAGATACAGTTAGCTGTGGTTAGTATGATGCTAGATACAGTTAGCTGTGGTTAGCATGATGCTAGATACAGTTAGCTGTGGTTAGTAGGATGCAGGAGGAAAGGTTTGTGATGATGCTAGCTACAATGAAAATCAAATCTAAGAAAATCCAAATTGTATTTGTCACATGTGCCGAATACAACCGGTGTAGACCTTAATGCTTACTTTACAAGCCCTTAACCAACGATGCAGTTTTAAGAAAATAGAGTTAAGAAAATATTTACTAAATAAACAGAAGTACATTTTTTTAATAAAAAGTAATACAATAAAATAACAATAACGAGGCTACAGTGGAACCTCCTTTAAAAGTTGCGAGTTTACGCCGAGGAATTAGAGGTTCATTTGTGGTTTAGTACGGTACCCTGCGTCACCACGTCATTGCTCCAGACCATCGCAAGGGGGAGTTAGAGCACTCATTTTGCTTTTGGGTCCTACTGTGTCTCTAACTGACAATGAATGGGAGACATAAACCTACATAGAAACTGATCATTGTGCACAACTTCAGTACTACTTACTAAACACTGTTGTTACACTAAGGTTTTTATTATTTTATTTTATTAGGATTAGTTTTGCTCTTACTGTAGTAGTGTAGGCCACTGCGGACCAATCACATTGTACAGAGTGTCTGAGTGGCACAACAGTCTAAGACACTGCACAGCAGTGCAAGCTGTGTTGCTACAGATGCTGGTTTCAATGCCTTGACTGGGAGACTCATGATATGACTTTAGGTTTTTATTTTTTTCTCCCTCTAAAAACAGAAATAAATCATTCTAAATAACAAACGGGCTTTATTAACAAATGAGTAACAATGTCTCACCCCATGTTCAAGAATGGACTTTTTCCTCGCTCATTTTTACGAAATAATCTCCAAAATATTGCTCTTATTTACAAGGACAGCCTAACTCCTTCCTCCCCGTCGGGGAATTGAACCCCCGGTCTCACGTTTGCCCACAATCTCTAGTACAGCCATTATTGAAGGCTACCGAATGCTTCTCAAAGATGCCCTCTGGTGGTCAAACTATCACTAACTAGCGTTAATGGTACCAGTGGTTGGCACTTAAATAAAGTGCCATAGAATTCTGCGGCACCACGCAAGCTGAGCCGAAGTACGCTGCAACTTTTAAAGGATGAACCACTGTATATACAGAGAGTACCGTTACCGGTACTGAGTCAATGTGCGGGCTTACAGGGGTTAGTCGAGGTAATTTGTGCATGTAGGTGGGGGTGAAGTGACTATGCATAGATAATAAACAGTGAGTAGCAGCAGTGTAAAAACAAAAAAGGGTGGTCTCAATGCATATTGTCTGGGTGGCCTAATTGTTCAGCAGTCTTATGACTTGGGGGTAGAAGCTGTTAAGGAGCCTTTTGGACCTAGACTTGGCACTCCGATACCGCTTGACGTGCGGTAGCAGAGAGAACAGTCTGTGACTTGGGTGACTGGAGTCTTTGACAATTTTTAGGGCCTTCCTCTGACAGCGCCTAGTATATAGGTCCTGGATGTCAGGAAGCTTGGCCCCAGTGATGTACTGGGCCGTACGCACTACCCTCTGTAGCGCCTTACAGTCGGATGCCGAACAGTTGCCATACCAGGCGGTGATGCAACTGGTCAGGATGCTCTCTTTGGTGCAGCTGTATAACTTTTTGAGTATCTGGGGACCCATGCCAAATCTTTTCAGTCTCCTGAGGGAGAAAAGGCATTGTCGTGCCCTCTTCACAACTTTCTTGGTATGTTTGGACCATGATAGTTTGTTGATGATGTGGACATCAAGGAACTTTAAACTCGAAAATGTCGACTCGCTCCACTACAGCCCTGTCGATGTTAGCTGTGGTTAGCATGATGCTAGGTACAGTTAGCTCCAGTTGGTATGATGTAAGAGGAGAGGTTTGTAATGATGCTAGCTACAGTGGGCTATGGTTAGTATGATGCTAGCTACTGTTAGCTGTGTTTATTATGATGCTAGATACAGTTAGCTGTGGTTAGTATGATGTTAGCTACAGTTAGCTGTGGTTAGTATGATGCTAGCTACAGTTAGCTGTGGTTAGTATGCTACTAGATACAGTTAGCTGTGGTTAGTATGATGCTAGATACAGTAAGCTGTGGTTAGTATGCTACTAGATACAGTTAGCTGTGGTTAGTAGGATGCTAGATACAGTTAGCTGTGGTTAGTATGGTGTAGGAGGAGAGGTTTGTAATGATGTTAGCTACAGTTAGCTGTGGTTAGTATGCTACTAGATACAGTTAGCTGTGGTTAGTATGATGCTAGATACAGTTAGCTGTGGTTAGTATGATGCTAGCTACAGTTAGCTGTGGTTAGTATGCTACTAGATACAGTTAGCTGTGGTTAGTATGATGCTAGATACAGTAAGCTGTGGTTTGTATGCTACTAGATACAGTTAGCTGTGGTTAGTAGGATGCTAGATACAGTTAGCTGTGGTTAGTATGCTACTAGATACAGTTAGCTGTGGTTAGTAGGATGCTAGCTACAGTTAGCTGTGGTTAGTATGCTACTAGATACAGTTAGCTGTGGTTAGTAGGATGCTAGATACAGTTAGCTGTGGTTAGTATGGTGTAGGAGGAGAGGTTTGTAATGATGTTAGCTACAGTTAGCTGTGGTTAGTATGATGTTAGCTACAGTTAGCTGTGGTTAGTATGATGCTAGATACAGTTAGCTGTGGTTAGTATGCTACTAGATACAGTTAGCTGTGGTTAGTATGATGCTAGATACAGTTAGCTGTGGTTAGTATGATGTTAGCTACAGTTAGCTGTGGTTAGTATGATGCTAGCTACAGTTAGCTGTGGTTAGTATGCTACTAGATACAGTTTGCTGCGGTTAGTAGGAAGCAGGATGAGAGGTTTTGCTGATAGAGGCCTTTAGCAGATGAAATATGAAAGAGAGAAGGATTTGTAGTAGAAGAGAAGAGGCTGTTTCTGTTTTTCCCCCGTTGAACTATTCCTGCTGTCTATGAGACGGTGTGTGTGTGTGTCTTCCTTCTGTCATACTTCCTCGTCTAAATGATTGTTGTGAGGCGAGCTCTAACTTTTTGTCAACAACTACACTACGACGAACAGACTTTCAAAATGTGCTGCTTTCTACAGTTTTATACTGAAGCTTTCTGTGGTGCAATAAAGCACAAGACTGGAGCTACTGTCCCACTCTTTTCAGATTTCTCTTGCAGGCGGCATCCCAAATGGCCCTCTATTCCCTATGGGCCTTGGTCAAAAGTAGTGCACTAAATAGGGAATAGGGTGTCACCCTGGTCAAAGGTAGTGCACTATATAGGGAATAGGGTGCCATTTTGGGACGCAAACAATGTATGTTCCAGAATCCCTGCTGCATGTCGAGATGATTAATCACGTAGATGGAAATTAAACCTGTATGGCTTCACACAGAGTATAAATTGTGTATTCTTCACACAGAGTGAGTGGATAAATGGTTGACAGCTCACAGGAACATTTCACTTTCTCAACGAAAGAGAAATCAAATGAAACAAGCAAAAAAAGGTGAAAGCCTGAATAAATTTAATCATGATTGTCTCTTTGTTTACCTTTTGTATTTCAGAGTTTGTGTTATGTGGAGACGCATAGACGCACAGGGCACTGAGGAAACAGGGTTTACTGTTTGAGCCTGGAAATAATGTTTGCACACCTATAACAAGCTGAGTTAGAGCTGCATCCTGTCTTCCTGATACACGCCTTATTCCCTCGATGAAAAGCAAAGAAAACTTTCTAATGAAGTGGTCTGGAGCCTTAGTCAGGGAACCTAAATTCACTTTTCATCATCGCTCTTGATTAGGTGTGCTACGTGGTGCAGGTGTTAGTGTGTGTGTGTGTGTGTGTGTGTGTGTGTGTGTGTGTGTGTGTGTGTTAGTGTGTGTGTGTGTGTGTGTGTGTGTGTGTGTGTGTGTGTGTGTGTGTGTGTGTGTGTGTGTGCTAGTGTGTTTGTGCCAATAAAGATGTGTGTTTATCTTACTGTCTTCCTCAGAACCAGGTAATTACTGGAATAAGAGACGCAACATTCTGAAGCACAGGACTACAGAAAATACTCGTTTTATTTCCTCAGGTTTATAAGTGCTGAAAAGGACCTACATTTGTATTTTAAGTGAGAAAAAACCTTCAACCTGTTTCAGAATAAAAATGTATATTTTGATATATTTAAAGATAAGAGAATGTTCATCAGCTTCTTACACTTGTTGCTCATCAAACAGTTTGAGAATAGAAGTTACCAGTTCTATGATTGCCTATTCCACTTCCATGGTGCAAAGTGTTCCTCATATTGAAAATAGAACTTAGAACTAAACGCAGCAGTATTTAAAAACATACTGACTTCAAATTTGCTCTGTGTCATTTCAGCCTGTTTCCTTTGGACTGTGTGTGTGTGTCTGTGTGTGTGTGTGCGTGTGTGTTTGTGTGTCTTTGGGCTGTTGAAGTTATCTGCTGTAAATGTCACTTGGGACGTTGACTGACAAAATAATGACAACATTTTTTTGAGGTAAGGCAATTTCCCGGAATTGAATGAGCAGGATGTGTGAGGGGCGAACAATATGTGCACTTACCTCCAGATAGGTCTCCGTGGCGATTGCTGTCTGACACATTTCTCAGAATGTGTTCAGATAAATGGACAGAAGCGCTCTCTCTCTCTCTCTCTCTCTCCACTCTCTCCTCGTTGCTCTCTCTCTCTCCACTTGTTGTTATATCCTCTCCTCGATCGCCCTCTCTCTCCTCTCGGAAATGGAAGGCTGAGAAACAGAAAATAAATACAGGTGGTTCACAGATGTCATCTCAAACCATTTCCTCTTTCTGTTTCTGTTTGTAATTACGATTCCCTTACTTATTGTCGCAGTGGACAGACAGACACGTCGTCCAGTAAATTATATGTAATTACCAGAAATTCCAACCCTTTTTGTAGAAGCTTTTACTGTATCTAAAGATGCTTTTACTGTATCTAAAGATGTTTTTACTGTATCTAAATACTATGTTACTGTATCTAAAGACTATTTTACTGTTTCTAAAGACGCTTTTACTGTTTCTAAAGACTATTTTACTGTATCTAAAGAAGCTTTTACTGTATCTAAAGATGCTTTTACTGTATCTAAAGACTCTTTTACTGTATCTAAAGAATCTTACTGTATCTAAAGACTCTCTTACTGTATCTAAAGAATCTTACTGTATCTAACTGTCACTTGAGTGGGCTGAGTCACTGACGTGGTCTTCCTGTCTGGAGTATTTATCTTGTCTTATCCGGTGTCCTGTGTGAATTTAAATATGCTCTCTCTAATTCTCTCTTTCTTTCTTTCTCTCGGAGGACCTGAGCCCTAGGACCATGCCTCAGGACTACCTGGCATGATGACTCCTTGCTGTCCCCAGTCCACCTGGCCGTGCTGCTGCTCCAGTTTCAACTGTTCTGCCTGCGGCTATGGAACCCTGACCTGTTCACCGGACGTGCTTGTTGCACCCTCGACAACTACTATGATTATTATTATTTGACCATGTTGGTCATTTATGAACATTTTAACATCTTGACCATGTTCTGTTATAATATCCACCCGGCACAGCCAGAAGAGGACTGGCCACCCCTCATAGCCTGGTTCCTCTCTAGGTTTCTTCCTAGGTTTTTGGCCTTTCTAGGGAGTTTTTCCTAGGGAGTTTTTCCTAGCCACCGTGCTTCTTTCACATGCATTGCTTGCTGTTTGGGGTTTTAGGCTGGGTTTCTGTACAGCACTTTGAGATATCAGCTGATGTACGAAGGGCTATATAAATACATTTGATTTGATTTGATCTAAAGACTCTCTTACTGTATCTAAAGAATCTTACTGTATCTAAAGACTCTTTTACTACTGTATCTAAAGAATATTTTGATGGTGCCGGAGAGGAGGGCTGCCGTCTTATCCGCTCTTAACCAACCACGATATTTTGTTTGTTTTTTCGCATTGTTTGTAACTTGTTGTAATGTTGCTGCTACCGTCTCTTATGACCAAAAAAGAGCTTCTGGACATCAGAACTGTGACTACTCACCTCAAATTAGACAAAGAGTTCTTCTTCAAGGAGTCGGACAGGAGGGATATACTACTACAATCACCCGACCAGGCCCAGATCCCCGTGATTTACAGGAGAAGGAAACAGAGATTTTGTGGAGAAAGATCAGGGTGCTTTGCGAGGATCAGGCGACGAGTGGCTAATCTGCCCTTGCCTTCCGTCCAGCTAACTACTGATCACTTGCTTGAAAATAAATGGGATGAGCTGAAAGCATGTATATCCTACCAACGGGACTTTAAAAACTGTAATATCTTATGTTTCACAGAGTTGTGGCTGAACGATGACATTAAGAACATACTGCTGGCGGGTTACGCAGTCCATCGGCAGGACAGAACAGCAGCCTCTGGAGAGACACAGGGCAGGGGCCTATGCATATAAGTGAACTACAGCTGGTGGGTTACACAGTCCATCGGCAGGACAGAACAGCAACCTCTGGTAAGACACAGGGCAGGGGCCTATGCATATAAGTGAACATACAGCTGGTGCACGATATCTAAGGAAGTCTCGAGGTTTTGCTTGCCAGAGGTAGAATATCTCATGATAAGCTGTAGACCACACTATCTACCTAGAGAGTTTTCATCTGTATTTTTCGTAGCTGTCTACATACCATCACAGACTGATGCTGGCACTAAAACCACGCTCAATGAGCTGTATACCAACATAAGCAAAGAAGAAAATGCTCATCCAGAGGCTCCAGAGGCTCCTAGTGGCCAGCGACTTTAATGCAGGGAAATTTGAATCAGTTTTACCTCATTTCTATCAGCATGTTAAATGTGCCACCAGAGGGGAAAAAAATCCAGACCACCATTACTCCACACACAGAGACACGTACAAAGCTCTCCCTCGCTGTCCATCTAGCAAATCTGACCATAATTATATCCTCCTGATTCCTGCTTACAAGCAAAAACTAAAGCAGGAAGCACCAGTTACTTGGTCTAAAAAAGTGGTCAGATGAAGCAGATGCTAAACTACAGAACTGCTTTGCTAGCACAGACTGGAATATGTTCCGGGATTCTTCCGATGGCATTGAGGAGTACATCACATCAGTCACTGGCTTTATCAATAAGTGCATCGAGGACGGGGTCCCCACAGTGACTGTACGTACATACCCCAACCTGAAGCCATGGATTACAGGCAACATTCGCACTGAGCTAAAGGTAGAGCTGCCGCTTTCAAGGAGCAGAACTCTAACCCGGAAGCTTATAAGACATTCTGTTATGCCCTCCGACGAACCATCAAACAGGCAAAGCATCAATACAGGACTAAGTTCGAACCGTACTACACGCTCATCGGATGTGGCAGGGCTTGCAAACTATTACAGACTACAAAGGGAAGCACAGCCGAGAGCTGCCCATTGACACAAGCCTACCAGATGAGCTAAACTACTTCTATGCTCGCTTCGAGGCAAGTAACACTGAAACATGCATGAGAGCACCAGCTGTTCCCAGATGACTGTGTGACCACGCTCTCCGCAGCCAATGTGTGTAAGACCTTTAAACAGCTCAACATACACAAGGCCGCAAGGCCAGACGGATTACCAGGATGTGTACTCCGAGCACGCACTGACCACCATAGTCCTTGTGCCCAAGAACACTAAGGTAACCTGCCTAAGTAACTACCATCCCGTAGCACACACGTCTGTACCCATGAAATGCTTTGAAAGGCTGGTCATGGCTCACATCAACACCATTTTTCCAAGAAACCCTAGACCCACTCCAATTTGCATACCGCACCAACAGATCCACAGATCTGTGCTATCTCAATTGCACTCAACACTGCCCTTTCCCACCTGGACAAAAGGAACACACCTATGTGAGAATGCTATTCATTTACTACAGCTCAGCATTCAACACCATAGTGCCCTCAAAGCTCATCACTAAGCTAAGGACCCTGAGACTAAACACCTCCCTCTGCAACTGGATTGTGGACTTTCTGACGGGCCGCACCCAGGTGGTAAGGGTAGGTAACAACACGTCTGCCACGCTGATCCTCAACATGGGGGCCCTTCAGGGGTGCGTGCTCAGCCTCTCCTGTACTCCCTGTTCGCCTATGACTGCATGGCCAGGTACGACTCCAACACCATCATTAAGTTTGCTGATGACACAACAGTGTTAGGCCTGATCACCGACAACGATGAGACAGGCTATACGGAGGAGGTCAGAGACCTGGCAATGTGGTGCCAGGACAACAACCTTTACCCTCAACGTGATCAAGACAAAGGAGATGATTGTGGACTACAGGAAAAGGAGGACCGAGCATGCCCCCATTCTCATCGACGGGGCTGTAGTGGAGCAGGTTGAGAGCTTAAAGTTCCTTGGTGTCCACATCACCAACAAACTAACATAGTCGTGAAGAGGGGACGACAAAACTTCATTGTTGGTTAAGGGCTTGTAAGTAAGCATTTCACTGTAAGGTCTACACCTGTTGTATTCGGCGTGTGTGAAAAATAGAATTTGATTTGATTTTACTGTATCTAAAGTCACTTATTCTGTATATAAAGTCACTTTTACTGTATCTAAAGTCACTTTTACTGTCATGCTCTGACCTAGGAGAGCTGTGTTTTTGCTGTTTAGTTAGGTCAGGGTGTGATAGGTGGGTGAAAGACGCTTTTACTGTATCTAAAGACGCTTTTACTGTATCTAAAGATGCTTTTACTGTTTTTAAAGACACGTTTACTGTATCTAAAGACTTGTTTACTATATCTAAAGACTCGTTAACTGTATCTAGTCTATCTACTCTCCATGAAATCTACACACAATACCCCATAATGACCCTCTGCTATGAGATTCGAAATTGAGCTCAGGTGCATCCTTTTCCATTGATCATCCTTAAGATATTTGTACAACTTGATTGAAGTCCACCTGTGGTAAATTCAATTGATTGCACCTGATTTTAAAAGGCACACAACTGTCTATATATGGTCCCACAGCTGACAGTGCATGTCAGCACAAAAACCAAGCCATGAGGACAAAGGAATTGTCCGTAGAGCTCCGAGACAGGATTGTGTCGCGGCACAAATCTAGGGAAGGCTGCCAAAACATTTCTGCAGCATTGAAAGTCCCCAAGAACACAGTGGCCTCCATTTTTAATTACATGGAAGAAGTTTGGAACCCACAAGCCTCTTCCTAGAGCTGGTCGCCTGGCCAAACTGAGCAATCGGGAGAGAAGGGCCTTGGTCAGGGAGGTGACCAAGAAACCCTATGGTCACTCTGACAGCGCTCTAGAGTTCCTCTGTGGAGATGGGAGAACCTTCCAGAAGGACAACCATCTCTGCAGCACTCCACCAATCAGGCCTTTATGGTAGAATGGCCAGACGGAAGCCACTCCTCAGTAAAAGGCACATGACAGCCCGCTTGGAATTTGCCAAAAGGCACCTAAAGAACTCTCAGACCATGAAAACAACATTCTCTGGTCTGATGAAAGATTGAACTCTTTGGCCTGAATACCAAGTGGAAAGTCTGGTGGAAACCTGGCACCATCCCTCCGGTGAAGCATGGTGGTGGCAGCATCATGATGTGGGGATGTTTTTCAGTGGCAGGTACTGGGAGACTAGTCAGGATCGAGGGAAAGATGAATGGAGCAAAGTACAGAGAGATGATGAAAACCTGCTCCAGAGCGCTCAGGACCTCAGACTGGAGCAAAAGTTCACCTTCCAACAGGACAACGACCCTAAGCACACAGCCAAGACAATGCAGGAGTGGCTTCGGGACAAGTCTCTGAATGTCCTTGAGTGGCCCGGACTTGAACCCAATCGAACATCTCTGGAGAGACCTGAAAATAGCTGTGCAGCAACGCTCCCCATCCAAGCTGACAGAGCTTGAGAGGATTTGCAGAGAAGAATGGGAGAAACTCCCCAAATACAGGTGTGCCAAGTTTGTAGCGTCACACCCAAGAAGACTCAAGGCTGTAATCTCTGCCAAAGGTGCTTCTACAAAGTACTGAGTAAAGGGTCTGAATACTTATGTAAGTGTGATATTTCAGTTTAATTTTTTTTTATAAATTAGCAATAATTTCTAAAAAACATTTTTTTATTTGTCACTGTGTGTAGATTGATGAGGGAAAAACTATTTAATCAATTTCAGAATAATGTGGTAACGTAACAAAATATGGAAAAAGTCAAGGGGTCTGAAAATTTTCCGAAGACACTGTAAGTAGGAGAGGTCACAATTTACACGATAAATTGGTCCATGCCAACTGCCAGCCACAAAAGAAAATAACCCAGGCTCTTTACGCCCTTTTCTGAATGGTAGCTATAAATACATAGATTTCACACAGTGCAACAATATGATATAGTGTAAATTTGTCTGCCACCCACATACAGGAAAACAGTTCTAAATAAATTACATTATAACTTATTACGTGCTCCACCACACGTTTCTACATTATTACATGTACATGTGGGCTGTGTTATGTAAGTAAAACCTCTTGTTCTCTCAAACAGAGAATTAGTGAACATAAAAGTTAAATCAGGAGAAACGACAGGGATTATCCAGTCGCAGTACATTTTAATGACCTAAAACATGACATTTCTACCTTTTAGATTTTGTGGCATAGAGAAAGTTAAGATATCAGACAGAGGAGGTGATATAAATAATACTCTGAGTAAAAGATAATGTTTTGGGATTTCCACCCTCCAGGCATTATTTTCTAAAGGTCTTAATGATGAAATGCCTATGTATGTTATGTTGTAAATGTGAACATGAATTAATGCCAGCACTTCAGACTACTCTGATGTTTTACTTGCGTTGTACCCAATTATTTATGAAAACTTGCTTGATGGGTCGATGTCCTCATTGTGGTTTTACAGACGTGTTTAATACATTTTATGTACACAATTTATTTGAATATTTATGAAATGCACATTGTTTTATTTGGTAACACTTACTTGTTTTCCTTTGACCAACCCCATTGGATCCATGGAACAGATATGGGTGGAGCTATGTCTACATAAGGGCAGTGGTGGAAAAAGTACCCAATTAGTATAGTTGAGTAAAATAATAGATACCATTTAATAGAAAGTTACTCAAGTAAAATTGAAAGTCACCCAGTAAAATACTACTTGAGTAGAAGTCTAAAAGTATTTGGTTTTAAATATAGTTAAGTATCAAAAGTAAATGTAATTGCTAAAATATACTTAAGTATCAAAAGTAGAAGTAAAAGTATAAAAAAATTCTAATTCCTTATATAAAGCAAAGCGCACACACCATTTTCTTGTTTTTAAAATGTACTCATAGCCAGTGGCACACTCCAACACTCAGACATTATTTACAAAATAATAATTTGTGTTTAGTGAGTCCTCTAGAACAGAGGCAGAAGGGATGAACTTTTGTTCTCTTCATAAGTGTGAATTGGACCATTTTCCTATCCTGCTAAACATTCAAAATGTTAAGAGTACTTTTGGGTATCAGGGAAAATGTATAAAGTAAAAAGTACAATGTTTTCTTTTGGAATTTAGTGAAGTAAAAGTAAAAGTTGTCAAAAATACAAATAGTAAAGGTAAGTACAGATACCGAAAAAAAACTACTTAAGTAGTCCTTTAAAGTTTTTTTACTAAAGTGCTTTACACCACTGCATAAGAGTGCTAATTCAAAAAAACTCACAAAAGCTCAGACAAAGGACTTGAGGCCTTCCACTCTTGCTTCTTCTTCTCCTGCTTCTTCTTCTTCTGCTTCTTCTTCTTCTGCTTCTTCTCCTGCTTCTTCTTCTCCTGCTTCTTCTTCTCCTTCTTCTTCTCCTGCTTCTTCTTTTCCTTCTTCTTCTTCTTCTCCTTCTGCTTCTTCTTCTCCTGCTTCTTCTTCTCCTTCTTCTGCTTCTTCTCCTGCTTCTTCTTCTCCTGCTTCTTCTTCTCCTTCTTCTCCTGCTTCTTTGTCTCCTTCTTCTGCTTCTCCTTCTGCTTCTCCTTCTCCTGCTTCTGCTGCTTCTGCTTCTCCTTCTTCTGCTTCTTCTTCTGCTTCTTCTTCTGCTTCTTCTTCTCCTTCTTCTTCTTCTGCTTCTTCTTCTGCTGCTTCTTCTGCTGCTTCTTCTTCTGCTTCTTCCTCTTCATACCTGCAGTCACGCCACACTAATTAATCACATTGTCATTGAATATTGTCAATAGTATGACAGTAAAATGTATTTCCATTTCCACAGTAACAGTGTCTTCATCATGTCAAATGTCAGCTATATGGAAATCAGTAGTCTGTTCCTACACCAAGCTACGGTATATCAGATACTGTCTGTACCAGTCTGTTCCTACACCAAGCTACGGTGTATCAGATACTGTCTGTACCAATCTGTTCCTACACCAAGCTACAATATATCAGATACTGGTTGTACCAGTCTGTTTCTACACCAAGCTACAATATATCAGATACTGGTTGTACCAGTCTGTTCCTACACCAAGCTACGGTGTATCAGATACTGTCTGTGCCAGTCTGTTCCTAGAAGCTAACTGCATCATACTGCTACTTATTAAATGTAAAGCACTTTGTGACAACTGCTGTTGTAAAATACATTTGATTGATTGATATACGACCGCACACTGTGGTCGAGCTACTGTATATCGCTTTGAGAAACTCGCTATTCATAGGTCGCACCTCCGTCACTCGGTCGCGTCATGCCATTGTTATGAACGTTCTCAAGCCGCCCTCTATCGGCGGCACCATAGTGGTGCCCTAAAGTGGTGATCAGCTCAGTCATTCTGGAAGGAGCCTAACTACTGTTAAGTCTAATATTATACTATAGTTTCTGGAAATATGATGACGTTGCTAAAGTAGTCAAATATTTAGTAGGAAACATCTGTGCTGGTATTATCATGTCATCAAATTTACTTTAGACAGACGGTAATGTTGTCATTAGCTGGAAAAAATTATATTAAAAATAGATAGCAATGCTAACGTTAGCTAGTTAAAATCCAGTGGCCTCCCCTCAATCTTAGCTAGCTAGCTAAAGTCAAAGTGTATCTAAAATCAATCTGGCGACTTAAAAATGATGACAAAAGGTTACTACTAATTATTTGCCTCTTTTGAATGTCATTTGTATTTCCAAGTCATTGTAATGCCCTCTTCATCAGCGCTCATTGACCATGCATTGAGTAGAACGCTCAGTCGGACAACAATCCCAAAACTGATGTTCAAAACAATATTGTGACGAAACATGCAACGTATAAATAGAAAACTATAGTTGACTAGCCTTGACTATGCCACCAGTTACATTTTTCACAAGCCAAGTTCCACAAGCCCAATGCGTACTATGATGGTAGAGTATAGCATTGTCCCATGTGTGTGCTACTGTTGTCATTACTGTGTCCATAGAGTGTGGGACCAGGTTAGGGTGAATTAGATATGAAACCAACAAGATCTCATCGTTTCCCTTCCAAAGTCAACGTATTATGGACCCCACACCCTGACCTAAAAAAATAGAGAAATAAACCGTCTCTCTCAGGTCAGGGCATGACAGTAACCCCCTCCCCCAGAGGTGCAGACTCCCGGCCGCAAACCTGAACCTATAGGGGAGGGTCCAAGTGGGCATCTATTCTTGGCGGTGGCTCTGGTTCGGGGCGTAGCCCCCACTCTGCCCGCTGATCCTCCCGCTTCTGTGTTGCCGGAGGAACCAGACCGTGGATCATCGCCAGAGGCTCTGCACTGCCGACCGCCGCTGAAGACTCCGGGCTGCAGGCCGCCGCTGAAGACTCCGGGCTGCAGGCCGCCGCTGAAGACTCCGGACTGCAGACCGTCGCTGGAGGCTCCCGACTGCAGACCGTCGCTGGAGGCTCCGGACTGGGGAGCGTCGCTGGAGGCTCCGGACTGGGGAGCGTCGCTGGAGGCTCCGGACTGGGGAGCGTCGCTGGAGGCTCCGGACTGGGGAGCGTCGCTGGAGGCTCCGGACTGCGGACCGTCGCTGGAGGCTCCGGACTGGGGAGCGTCGCTGGAGGCTCCGGACAGGGGAGCGTCGCTGCGGGCTCCGTGCCATGGATCATCACTGGAAGCTTTGTGCCATGGATTATCACTGGAGGCTTCGTGCCATGGATCATCCCTACAGGCTCCGGGCCATGGATTATCCCTACAGGCACCGGGCCATGGATTATCACTGGAGGCTTCGTGCCATGAATCATCACTGGAGGCTTCGTGCCATGGATCATCACTGGAGGCTTCAGACCATAGATCATCACTGGAGGCTTCCTACGTGGAGCTGGAACCAGTCTCACCGGACTGGGGAGACACACAGGAGACTGGGTGCGCAGAGCAGGCACAGGGTATACTGGGCCGTGGAGGCGCACTGGAGGTCTGGAGCTTAGGGCTGGCACACCCCGTCCTGGCTGGATGTTTATTTTAGCCCAGCAATGGCGGAGCGCTGGCACAGGATGAACTGGTTTGAGCTGGTGAATGGGGGGTACCGTGCGTAGAGCTGGCGCAGGATAACCTGGGCTGAAGAGACACACTGGAGACTAGGAACGCTGAGCCGGCACACTTCTTCCTGGCTGACTGCCAACTCTAGCACGGCAACTGTGAGGAGCTTGCACCGAGCGCACTGGCGACACAGTGTGCATCACCGCATAACACGGTGCTTGCTCGGTCACTCGCTCCCCACGGTAAGTTGGCTCAGGTCTCAACCCCGACTTCGCCAATCTCCCCGTGTGCCCCCCCAAAAAATGTTTTTGCCGCTGCCTCTCGGGCTTTCGTTGTTGCCGTGCTTGTTCCTCATAGTATCACCGTTCCGCTTTCGCTGCCTCTATCCCCTCTTGCGGACGGCGATACTCCCCAGGCCTTGTCCAGGGTCCTGCCCCATCCAGGATTTCCTCCCAGGTCCAGTCCTTCTGACCACGCTGCTTGGGCCTTTGGTGGAGGGATCTTCTGTAACGGTTGTCCAAAGGAGTAGACCAAGGTGCAGTGTGGTATGTGTTCATCTTGATATTTATTTTAACTCAGAACACTTAAACAAAATAATAAACAATGGTAAACGACCGTCACGTCTTGCAGGCTTACTGAGCAGTACAAAAATAAGATCCCACAACTCAAGGAGGGAAAAAGGGCTGCCTAAGTATGGTTCCCAATCAGAGACAACAATAGACAGCTAGCTGCCTCTGATTGGAAACCATACCTGGCCAAAACATAGAAATATAAAACATAGAATCCCCACCCCACACCCTGACCTAACAAAATAGAGAAATAAACCGTCTCTCTCAGGTCAGGGTGTGACAACCTTACTGTAAAATGTTGACTATACTACCTTACTGTAAAATGTTGACTAGTTCTGTTACAGGGTTAAAAAGAAACAAGTTAGATTAACAACATTCATTCTGAGTGGTTAAGGTTGGGATACGGAAGGCTTAAAACTCAGTAATTAAAAATGACTTGCTATTACCATCAAGTATTCTCGTGTCTTGCTAAAGCATTGTGAACTGCGGTGGCACAGTGGTCTGAGCAATGCGCTTCGCCTCTGTGCAACACCAGTTTGTTCCCAGTGCTGTGCAATCATTTCCTTTTTTTGTTGTTGTTGTTGTGAGAGCCATATATCGAAGTTCTCTGGAACATTTCAAACGTCTGAAGTCAAAGTCTATTTCTAGTGATCAGGCTCTGCTGTCAGGATCAAGGTGAAGTGTGTGTGTGTGTGTGTGTGTGTGTGTGTGTGTGTGTGTGTGTGTGTGTGTGTGTGTGTGTGTGTGTGTGTGTGTGTGTGTGTGTGTGTGTGTGTGTGTGTGTGTGTGTGTGTGTGTGTGTGTGTGTGTGTGTGTGTGTGTGTGTGTCGTGTCCCCATCTCTCTGAGCGACATGGGGGGGAACATTCTTCAAAACACAGAGTCATAAAACATTCAACATCATTGAAGGCCTCTAACCGGCTCCAACCCGCTCTACACAACGTGACATCACTACAACAAAGGACTGTCGTCAGGGAGACATAGAGCAGGATGCCATTTTCTGTTGAAGTCGAGGTAGAGGGTGGAGGGGAACCATTGCTATTGTTATAAAATGGTGGGAAGTGTTTTGAAATACAGTAAGCTTCAGTGATGAGATATTGAACTGTTGTGAGAAATATGTTTTGACACATTCACTAGAGAGATTAGGTATTTATGTTGTCTATTGTCTGAGAAACACAAGACAGGAATATCAACAGGTGTCACACTGCATGCCGCATGCTGCTTACTCTATACGTCATGCTGCATACTGTATACCGCATACTGCATACTCTATACTTCAGCTGCATACTGCATGTTACATACTGCATACTCTATACTTCATTTACATTTAAGTCATTTAGCAGACGCTCTTATCCAGAGCGACTTACAAATTGGGCATACTCTATACTTCATGCTGCATACTGTATACCTCATACTGCATACTCTATACTTCATGCTGCATACGGCATGCTGCTTACTCTATACTTCATGCTGCATACTGTATACCGCATACTGCATACACTATATTTCATGCTGCATACTGTATACTGCATACTCTATACTTCATGCTGCATACGCTATACTTCATGCTGCATACTGCATGTTGCATACTGCATACTCTATACGTCATGCTGCATACTGTATACCGCATACTGCATACTCTATACTGCATACTGCATACTGTATGAAGCTGTAACAGACACTGAATAAAGACTAGGGTGATTCCACATCAACAGGAGCCCAAAATATATTTGGTTTCTCAGATTGTTCTGCCATTTCTCACATAGGAACTTTCACTGGGAGGATTTTTGACATTATTTTTGACATTTGTATCACAAACCATTCTTTTTTTTAAATCATGATGAAATGGACCATTTTTAGGACATTTCCTGTATCTGAAATAAATAAATAAAAATATTTTCTGAAATTGCTGACGTGGAATCGCCCACTGCTGTGTCTGAAAGAACAGTCGAACACGTCACTTTACTATGAACTCATACGTTCCTATGGCACATTCTTTTAGACAGCTGTTAGCCCTGTCATGTACTTTCTTCTCAGGTGCATAACTTTACCTACTACAATACCTTTAGTCAAAGATACAGACTGAGCACAAGAACTGAAGCTTTCATTTGACTTCTCATTTCATGGTTCATTATGAGTCCTGGATTGACATACTAGACAGGTGATACAGACAGACAGTAGGTACGTGTCCCAAATGGCACCTTATAACCTATATTGTGCACTACTTTAGATGCCAAAAGTTGTGCACTACATAGGGAATAGGGGTGCCAGCTCTGGTCTAAAGTAGTGCACTACATAGGGAATAGGGTGCCGTTTGGGACGCGAGTAGGTGACGGTTGACCACACTTCGTCTGTGTCCTAAGCTCTCCCCTGGAGGAGAGATTTAGCATGAACCTCCCTCGGCGCTGACTTGGCATTGTTATCCTAATTAGATGCACTCACCCAGACTCACTTAGGTACTCACCCGAAGGAGTCGTTGCAACAACAACAACAAAAAAACCTTGGCGTTGTTAAATTCTTTAGATTCTATTCTTCTCTTTATTCTAGCTGATTATTATTTGAATACTTTGTTTTGTCATCTCTGATATGAACTGTCACAGTCATTCTGGTTCCTTTTAATTTATGGCTGCCGGTTTAGGAAAGTCTGAACAGAATCTGAACAGTAAAATTATTGTGTGTGTGTGTGTGTGTGAGAGTGTGTGTGTGTGTGTGTGTGTGTGTGTGTGTGTCTGTGTGTGTGTGTGTGTGTGTGTGTGTGTGTGTGTGTGTGTGTGTGTGTGGATTATCATTAGGAGAATCTGAATAGAATCCGAACAGGACATTTATTGTGTGTGTGTGGTTGTGTGTGCGTGTTTGTGTTTGTGTCAATTATCATCCATCTGTATTGTTGTTTTGTCTCTTCCTTCCTGTCCAATATCCGTAATAGGCTATTCAAATTGCAAGCAGCAGAAGCAAACTCATATTTCACAAATATCACAGCCACTTTCAGAAAATGTATTCCCGTTGAAAGGAAAATGGGAGTTTACTTGTATTCTATGTCTGTCTGTTGACATTCACAATGGTAAACAACACAACTATTTATGAAAGGAAAAAAAAACAAATCGTGTTTCTTCCAACAGTGATTTACTCTGTAATTGAACATTTGAATCATCTGTGTGTTTATTTTATCTTCATTTCAGTTAGCTTGTTTTGTTGCCTATATGTTGAACTGACTGTTGGTCAGTCAATGTTTTTGATGAATAAGAAGCCAGTTAGCTGGTTTTCGCTGGCTGAATGCAAATGTACTTATATGGGCTCAGGAGACGGGTAGGAAATGGAATCATCATATAATATAAAACATTCCAACAGTGTTTTAGATTCAAGAAATCTATTTGGGGATGGAAACACATTTCTATGAATAAATTGTTTTGAGATTTTTTTATTCAACTTCTTGGAACTGAGAGAGACAGAGAGAGGGGAGAGGGGGAGAGAGACAGAGAGAGAGAGAGAGAGATAGGGGTAGAGAGAGAGATAGGGGTAAAGAGAGAGAGGGAGAGAAAGAGAAGGAGAAAGAGAGAGAGAGGAGGGGAAACAGAGAGAGAGAGAGAGAGGGAGAGAGAGGGAGAGAGAGAGAGAGGGGTGCAAGAGAGAGAGGGAGAGAAAGAGAAGGAGAAAGAGAGAGAGAGGAGGGGAAAGAGCGAGAAACAGAGAGAGAGAGAGAGAGAGGGAGAGATGAAGAACCAGAGAGAGAGAGAGAGAGAGAGAGAGAGAGAGAGGAGAGAGAGAGAGAGAGAGAGAGAGAGAGGAAGAGGAAGGTGGAGAGAGAAACAGAGAGAGAATGAGAGAGATGAAGCTAGCATCATAGTGTGTCTGTGCCCATTAAACCTGTCAATCAGAAAACCTTCCATTTAGAGTGTCTTTCATTATATACAGGATGACAATGATTGAATTACTTTGTGTGTTCTCTTGGAGCGTAACAGCGTCAAAGCTCTCGGAATGAAATGAACGCAAATCAAGAAAGAAAACTCTTGTGGCTTTGGCAAAGTTGAGACCCTTACCTGTGATTCAAATGAGCACCCTATTCCCTTTTTAGTACACTACCAGTAACCAGAGCCATATGGGAAGTAGTGCACTATAAAGGGAAAATAGTGCTGTTTGGGACATATGCTAGGAACATAATGGATACGAGTATGTGCCATCCACTCCTAGGCTGCGTGCCCAACTGCACCCTTTTCCCTATAGACCAGATAAGGCTCTGAACAAAAGTAGTGGACTTTATAGGGAATAGGGTGCAGTTTGGATCGCAAACCTAGCAGTTTTGAAAAGTATGTGGAGTTATACTTTTGAATCAAAAACACTCAATCAACTTTTAATACCTGGAGTGTCTGGTTGCTGATTTCTAGTCTTGATGGAATGAAATCACCAGGACCACCTCCCACCCAGTGTTTGGTGGTTGTTCCATTTTACATTTTCATCAAATCACTCTTGGAGGCCATATCTATAAAATGGAGAAATCACCAAAGCTGAGGACATTGAGGTTCAGCTTCAGCAGCAGCCTGTTTCTCTGGATTGGCCCCAAATGGCACCCTATTCCCTATTGACCCTGGTCAAAGGTAGAGCACTACATAAGGAATGGTGTGCCCTTTGGGACACAGGCTGTGGCTCTGTACCACTGATAGGAGATGAGAGGATCTGTAGCACCCTTCTGCTCTCTCTCTCTCTCTCTCTCTCTCTCTCTCTCTCTCTCTCTCTCTCTCTCTCTCTCTCTCATAACCAGTTCTGACTATCAGTGTGAGTTAATATGTCTCCACTCATGTGGTCTAATTTCATTTAACAAGAGTGATGCTATTACCATCATCAACTTTATGTATTGCATAACTGTTACCTCTTCACTGCCATCAGGAGCAGTTCCACAATAAGTTGTATTAGTAGTCTTAGTAGTAGTAGTAAATTACTATTTACCATCATGTGTACAAGTAGCAGTAGTAGTAGTAGTAGTAGTAGTAGCAAGAGTAGCTGTAGTAAATTACTATTTACCATCATGTGTACTACTAGTGGCTAGGTGGTTGTATTAGGGGTTGTTATGTTGCTAGCTGTTTCCGGTCACAACTTGCAGACTTGTTTACGTGCTGCTGTGCGTTTTGTTGCCGATCTTACTTTGCTACCTGACGACCTCACGGTTTTTACTTTTTCATTACCGTATATTTTTAGTTTTTCCCTCTCTCAACTTTTTTCATTCAACTTTTTCACCCCGGAGGTTTTATCTGGACATGGTTCGTCAGGACTTCAAACAGCCGAAGCAAGTAACATTAACATGATGCCTTCTAATTGCAGTCGTTGTACTTATAATATACAGGAGAACGATCGCCTTACGGCAAGGATAGCTGTGCTGCAAGCCCAGCTTCAGACACAATCGTTAGGCAAGGGTAATTTCAGTGTAGGAAAGGATGAAACAGCGTCTGTGCCACCAGTTAGTACAGATAGTAATGTTAGTATAAACCCCCTCGCACGGTCCCCGCAGCCGGACAACTTTCTCATGGCTTCTGGAGGGAAACGCTGTGTCGCTTATTCAGCCGACAGAAACTTTCAACCGGTTCTCCCCATTAAGCGAGTCGGAGTCGGAGGCCGAAACTTCTCTGATCTCTACTCCTCCCGTTGTGGGGTCTGAGACGCCGAAGGCTCCCACCATTAGCTCTGACAAATTGAAAACCCTAGTCATTGGCGACTCCATTACCCGCAGTATTAGACTTAAAACGAATCATCCAGCGATCATACACTGTTTACCAGGGGGCAGGGCTACCGACGTTAAGGCTAATCTAAAGACGGTGCTGGCTAAAGCTAAAACTGGCGAGTGTACAGAGTATAGAGATATTGTTATCCACGTCGGCACCAACGATGTTAGGATGAAACAGTCAGAGGTCACCAAGCGCAACATAGCTTCAGCGTGTAAATCAGCTAGAAAGATGTGTCGGCATCGATTAATTGTCTCTGGCCCCCTCCCAGTTAGGGGGAGTGATGAGCTCTACAGCAGAGTCTCACAACTCAATCGCCGGTTGAAAACTGTGTTCTGCCCCTCCCAAAAGATAGAATTTGTAGATAATTGGCCGTCTTTCTGGGACTCACCCACAAACAGGACCAAACCTGGCCTGTTGAAGAGTGACGGACTCCATCCTAGCTGGAGGGGTACTCTCATCTTATTTACGAACATAGACAGGGCTCTAACTCCTCTAGCTCCACAATGAAATAGGGTGCAGGCCAGGCAGCAGGCTGTTAGCCAGCCTGCCAGCTTAGTGGAGTCTGCCACTAGCACAGTCAGTGTAGTCAGCTCAGCTTTCCCCATTGAGACCGTGTCTGTGCCTCGATCTAGGTTGGGCAAAATTAACCTGTTAGGGCTAGGGGGCAGTATTGACACGGCTGGATAAAAAACATACCCGATTTAATCTGGTTACCACTCCTACCCAGTAACTAGAATATCCATATACTTATTACATATGGATAGAAAACACCCTAAATTTTCTAAAACTGTTTGAATGGTGTCTGTGAGTATAACAGAACTCAAATGGCAGGTCAAAACCTGAGAGATTCCTTTACAGGAAGTGGCCTGTCTGACCATTTCTTGAACTTCTTTTCCATCTCTATCATTTACTAAGGATCTCTGCTCTAACGTGACACTTCCCACGTCGTCCATAGGCGCTCAGAGCACGGGAAAAAACAGAATGTCGTCATTCCAGCCCCAGGCTGAAACACATTATCGTCTTTCTCAAGTGGCCGATCAATGGACACTGGGCTTAGGCGCGTGACCCGACCGCCCTCGCCTTTGGGATTTTTTCCTCTGTTTGCCGAAAAGGAGATTCCCTGTCGGAATATTATCGCTTTTCTACGAGAAAAATGACGTAAAAATTGATTTTAAACAGCGGTTGACATGCTTCGAAGTACGGTAATGGAATATTTAGAATTTTATTGTCACGAATTGCGCCATGCGCGCGACACTTCTTTACTATTTCGGATAGTGTCTGGAACGCACGAACAAAACGCCGCTATTCGGATATAACGATGGATTATTTTGGACCAAACCAACATTTGTTATTGAAGTAGCAGTCCTGGGTGTGTATTCTGACGAAGACAACAAAAGGTAATCAAACTTTTATAATAGTAAATATGATTATGGTGAGTGCTAAACTTGCCGGGTGTCTAAATAGCGAGCCCGTGATGCCTGGGCTATGTACTTAGAATATTGCAAAATGTGCTTTCACCAAAAAGCTATTTTAAAATCGGACATATCGAGTGCATAGAGGAGGTCTGTATCTATAATTCTTAAAATAATTGTTATGCTTTTTGTGAACGTTTATCGTGAGTAATTTAGTAAAATGTTAGCGAATTCCCCGGAAGTTTGCGGGGGGTATGCTAGTTCTGAACGTCACATGCTAATGTAAAAAGCTGGTTTTTGATATAAATATGAACTTGATTGAACAAAACATGCATGTACTGTATAACATAATGTCCTAGGGTTGTCATCTGATGAAGATCATCAAAGGTGAGTGCTGCATTTAGCTGTCTTCTGGGTTTTGGTGACATTATATGCTGGCTTGAAAAATGGGTGTCTGATTATTTCTGGCTTGGTACTCTGCTGACAAAATCTAATGTTTTGCTTTCGTTGTAAAGCCTTTTTGAAATCGGACAGTGTGGTTAGATTAACGAGAGTCTTGTCTTTAAATAGCTGTAAAATAGTCATATGTTTGAGAAATTGAAGTAATAGGATTTTTAACGTTTTGAAAATCGAATTCGTCCCACCTAGCCCATAGAGGTTAAAGATGGCGGTGTTCGCTTTAGCAATCTCAGTAGTATAAAGACCTCCTCCATTCCTGCCATTATTGAAAGAGATTGTGATACCTCACATCTCAAAATTGGGTTACTTAATGTTAGATCCCTCACTTCCAAGGCAGTTATAGTCAATGAACTAATCACTGATCATAATCTTGATGTGATTGGCCTGACTGAAACATGGCTTAAGCCTGATGAATTTACTGTGTTAAATGAGGCCTCACCCCCTGGTTACACTAGTGACCATACCCCCTGTGCATCCGGCAAAGGCGGAGGTGTTGCTAACATTTATGATGGCAAATTTATTTACCAAAAAAAAACAATGACGTTTTCGTCTTTTGAGCTTCTAGTCATGAAATCTATGCAGCCTACTCAATCACTTTTTATAGCTACTGTTTACAGGCCTCCTGGGCCATATGCAGTGTTCCTCACTGAGTTCCCTGAATTCCTATCGGATCTTGTAGTCATAGCAGATAATATTCTAATTTTTGATGACTTTAACATTCACATGGAAAAGTCCACAGACCCACTCCAAAAGGCTTTCGGAGCCATCATCGACTCAGTGGGTTTTGTCCAACTGTAACGACTGTCTTGAAGAGGGAACCAAGGTGCAGCAGAGGATGTGTTCATCATTAGAGTTGTAATTCAAATAAACAAGAGAACACTACAAAATGAACAAAAAAAACAACAGCAAACAGTCCTGTGAGGAAAATACTCAAACAGAAACAATTACCCACAAACCCCAGTGACAAACAACTCCTACATATGTGACTCCCAATCAGGAACAACGATTCCCAGCTGTTCCTGATCAGGAGTCACAAGACACACACCAGACTGCCACGTCCTGACCCCCAAACTACTACACTAGCTCCATCTGCTGGTCAGGACGTGACACCAACATGTCTCTGGACCTACTCACTGCCACAGTCATACTCTGGACCTAGTTTTGTCCCATGGAATAAATGTTGTGGATCTTAACCTCTATGGGACCGGCGGGACGAATTCGTCCCACCTACGTAACAGCCACTGCCAGCCTGTGGCGCGATTTTCAAAATCTTCAAAATCCTATTACTTCAATTTCTCAAACATATGACTATTTTACAGCCATTTAAAGATAAGACTCTCGTTAATCTAACCACACTGTCCGATTTCAAAAAGGCTTTACAACGAAAGCAAAACATTAGATTATGTCAGCAGAGTACCAAGCCAGAAATAATCAGACACCCATTTTTCAAGCCAGCATATAATGTCACCAAAACCCAGAAGACAGCTAAATGCAGCACTCACCTTTGATGATCTTCATCAGATGACAACCCTAGGACATTATGTTATACAATACATGCATGTTTTGTTCAATCAAGTTCATATTTATATCAAAAACCAGCTTTTTACATTAGCATGTGACGTTCAGAACTAGCATACCCCCCGCAAACTTACGGGGAATTCGCTAACATTTTACTAAATGACTCACGATAAACGTTCACAAAAAGCATAACAATTATTTTAAGAATTATAGATACAGACCTCCTCTATGCACTCGATATGTCCGATTTTAAAATAGCTTTTTGGTGAAAGCACATTTTGCAATATTCTAAGTACATAGCCCAGGCATCACGGGCTCGCTATTTAGACACCCGGCAAGTTTAGCACTCACCATAATCATATTTACTATTATAAAAATGTCATTACCTTTTGTTGTCTTCGTCAGAATGCACACCCAGGACGTCTACTTCAAGAACAAATGTTGGTTTGGTCCAAAATAATCCATCGTTATATCCGAATAGCGGCGTTTTGTTCGTGCGTTCCAGACACTATCCGAAATAGTAAAGAAGTGTCGCGCGCTTGGCGCAATTCCTGACAATAAAATTCAAAGTATTCCATTGCCGTACGTCGAAGCATGTCAACCGCTGTTTAAAATCAATTTTTACGTCATTTTTCTCGTAGAAAAGCGATAATATTCCGACAGGGAATCTCCTTTTCGGCAAACAGAGGAAAAAATCCCAAAGGCGGGGGCGGTCGGGGTCACGCGCATAAGCTAGTGTCTCTTGATGGGCCACTTGAGAAAGGCGATAATGTGTTTCAGCCTGGGGCTGGAATGACGACATTCTCTTTTTTCCCGGGCTCTGAGAGCCTATGGAAGACGTGGGAAGTGTCACGTTAGAGCAGAGATCCTTAGTAAATGATAGAGATGGCAAAGAAGTTCCAGAAATGGTCAGACAGGCCACTTCCTGTAAAGGAATCTCTCAGGTTTTGACCTGCCATTTGAGTTCTGTTATACTCACAGACACCATTCAAACAGTTTTAGAAAATTTAGGGTGTTTTCTATCCATATGTAATAAGTATATGCATATTCTAGTTACTGAGTAGGAGTGGTAACCAGATTAAATCGGGTATGTTTTTTATCCAGCCGTGTCAATGCTGCCCCCTAGCCCTAACAGGTTAATGTTTTTCCTCATAATCCTGGATTATCGGACCACCATTTTATTGCGTTTGCAATTGCAACAAATAATCTGCTCAGACCCCAACCAAGGAGCATTAAAAGTCGTGCTATAAATTCTCAGACAACCCAAAGATTCCTTGATGCCCTTCCAGACTCCCTCTGCCTACCCAAGGATGTCAGAGGATAAAAATCAGTTAACCACCTAACCGAGGAACTCAATTTAACCTTGCGCAATACCCTAGATGCAGTTGCACCCCTAAAAACTAAAAACATCTGTCATAAGAAACTAGCTCCCTGGTATACAGAAAATACACGAGCTCTGAAGCAAGCTTCCAGAAAATTGGAACGGAAATGGCGCCACACCAAACTGGAAGTCTTCCGACTAGCTTGGAAAGACAGTACCGTGCAGTATCGAAGAGCTCTCACTGCTGCTCGATCATCCTATTTTTCCAACTTAATTGAGGAAAATAAGAACAATCCGAAATGTCTTTTTGATACTGTCGCAAAGCTAACTAAAAAGCAGCATTCGCAAATGGAAGATGGCTTTCACTTCAGCAGTAATACATTTATGAACTTCTTTGAGGAAAAGATCATGATCATTAGAAAGCAAATTACGGACTCCTCTTTAAATCTGCGTATTCCTCCAAAGCTCCATTGTCCTGAGTCTGCACAACTCTGCACGGACCTAGGATCAAGGGAGATACTAAAGTGTTTTAGTACTATATCTCTTGACACAATGATGAAAATAATCATGGCCTCTAAACCCTCAAGCTGCATACTTGACCCTATTCCAACTAAACTACTGAAAGAGCTGCTTCCTGTGCTCGGCCCTCCTATGTTGAACATAATAAACGGCTCTCTATCCACTGGATGTGTACCAAGCTCACTAAAAGTGGCAGTAAAAAAGCCTCTCTTGAAAAAGCCGAATCTTGTCCCAGAAATTATAAAAAACTATCGGCCTATATCGAATCTTCCATTCCTCTCAACATTTTTAGAAAAAGCTGTTGCGCAGCAACTCACTGCCTTCCTGAAGACAAACAATGTATACGAAACGCTTCAGTCTGGTTTTAGACCCCATCATAGCACTGAGACTGCACTTGTGAAGGTGGTAAATTACCTTTTAATGACGTCAGACCGAGGCTCTGCATCTGTCCTCGTGCTCCTAGATCTTAGTGCTGCTTTTGATACCATCGACCACCACATTCTTTTGGAGAGATTGGAAACCCAAATTGGTCTACATGGACAAGTTCTGGCCTGGTTTAGATCTTATCTGTTGGAAAGATATCAGTTTGTCTCTGTGAATGGTTTGTCCTCTGACAAATCAATTGTAAATTTCGGTGTTCCTCAAGGTTCCGTTTTAGGACCACTATTGTTTTCACTATACATTTTACCTCTTGGGGATGTCATTCGAAAACATAATGTTAAATTTCACTGCTATGCGGACGACACACAGCTGTACATTTCAATGAAACATGGTGAAGCCCCAAAACTCCCCTCGCTAGAAGCCTGTGTTTCAGACATAAAGAAGTGGATGGCTCAAAACGTTCTACTTTTAAACTCGGACAAAACAGAGATGCTTGTTCTAGGTCCCAAGAAACAAAGAGATCTTCTGTTGAATCTGACAATTAATCTGGATGGTTGTACAGTCGTCTCAAATAAAACTGTAAAGGACCTCGGCGTTACTCTGGACCCTGATCTCTCTTTTGAAGAACATATCAAGACTGTTTCAAGGACAGCTTTTTTCCATCTACGTAACATTGCAAAAATCAGAAACTTTCTGTCCAAAAATGATGCAGAAAAATTAATCCATGCTTTTGTTACTTCTAGGCTGGACTACTGCTATGCTCTACTTTCCGGCTACCCGGATAAAGCACTAAACAAACTTCAGTTAGTGCTAAATACGGCTGCTAGAATCCTGACTAGAACCAAAAAATTTGATCATATTACTCCAGTGCTAGCCTCCTGGCTTCCTGTTAAGGCAAGGGCTGATTTCAAGGTTTTACTGCTAACCTACAAAGCATTACATGGGCTTGCTCCTACCTATCTTTCCGATTTAGTCCTGCCGTACATACCTACACGTACGCTACGGTCACAAGACGCAGGCCTCCTAATTGTCCCTAGAATTTCTAAGCAAACGGCTGGAGGTAGGGCTTTCTCCTATAGAGCTCCATTTTTATGGAATGGTCTGCCTACCCATGTGAGAGACGCAGACTCAGTCTCAACCTTTAAGTCTTTACTGAAGACTTATCTCTTCAGTAGGTCCTATGATTAAGTATAGTCTGGCCCCGGAGTGTGAAGGTGAACGGAAAGGCTGGAGCAACGAACCGCCCTTGCTGTCTCTGCCTTGCCGGTTCCCCTCTCTCCACTGGGATTCTCTGCCTCTAATCCTATTACAGGGGCTGAGTCACTGGCTTACTGGTGTTCTTCCATGCCGTTCATGGGAGGGGTGCGTCACTTGAGTGGGTTGAGTCACTGACGTGGTCTTCCTGTCTGGGTTGGCGCCCCCCCCCCCCTTGGGTTGTGCCGTGGCGGAGATCTTTGTGGGCTATACTCGGCCTTGTCTTAGGACGGTAAGTTGGTGGTTGGAGACATCCCTCTAGTGGTGTGGGGGCTGTGCTTTGGCAAAGTGGGTGGGGTTATATCCTGCCTGTTTGGCCCTGTCCGGGGGTATCATCGGATGGGGCCACAGTGTCTTCTGATCCCTCCTGTCTCAGCCTCCAGTATTTATGCTGCAGTAGTTTATGTGTCGGGGGGCTAGGGTCAGTCTGTTACATCTGGAGTATTTCTCTTGTCTTATCCGGTGTCCTGTGTGAATTTAAATATGCTCTCTCTAATTCTCTCTTCTCTCTTTCTGTCTTTCTCTCGGAGGACCTGAGCCCTAGGACCATGCCTCAGGACTACCTGGCATGATGACTCCTTGCTGTCCCCAGTCCACCTGGCCATGCTGCTGCTCCAGTTTCAACTGTTCTGCCTGCGGCTATGGAACCCTGACCTGTTCACCGGACGTGCTTGTTGCACCCTCGACAACTACTATGATTATTATTATTTGACCATGCTGGTCATTTATGAACATTTTAACATCTTGACCATGTTCTGTTATAATATCCACCCGGCACAGCCAGAAGAGGACTGGCCACCCCTCATAGCCTGGTTCCTCTCTAGGTTTCTTCCTAGGTTTTTGGCCTTTCTAGGGAGTTTTTCCTAGCCACCGTGCTTCTTTCACATGCATTGCTTGCTGTTTGGGGTTTTAGGCTGGGTTTCTGTACAGCACTTTGAAATATCAGCTGATGTACGAAGGGCTATATAAATAAATTTAAATTTGATTTGTAGCAGTAAGAGTAGTGCTAGTAGTAGTAGTTGTTGTAGTTGTATTAGTGGTGGTAGTAGTAGTAGTAGTAGTGGTAGTAGTAGTGGTGGTAGTAGTAGTAGTAGTAGTAGTAGTAGTCGTCGTCGTCGTCGTCGTCGTCGTCGTAGTGGTAGTAGTAGTAGTAGTAGTAGCAGTGGTAGTAGTTTTAGTAGCAGTAGTAGTGGTAGTTGTTGTAGTTGTATTAGTGGTGGTAGTAGTAGTGGTAGTAGTAGTTGTAGTAGTAGTAGTAGTAATGGTAGTAGTGGTAGTAGGATTGGTAGTAGTAGTAGTAGTATTAGTAGTAGTGGTAGTTGTTGTAGTGGTATGAGTGGTGGTAGTAGTAGTGGTAGTAGTGGTAGTGGTAGTACTGGTATTAGTGGTAGTAGTGGTAGTAGTAGTAGTACTACTAGTAGTAGTAGTAGTAGTAGTAGTAGTAGTAGTAGTAGTGGTAGTGGTGGTAGTAGTAGCAGTAGTAGTGATAGTTGTAGTAGTGATAGTTGTAGTAGTAGTAATAGTAGTAGTAGTAGTAGTAGTAGGGGTAGTAGTAGTAATTTACTATTTACCACTGTGTGCTAGTAGCAGTATTTGTGGTAGTTGCAGCAGTAGTAGTGGTAGTAGTAGTAGCAGTAGTAGTAGCAGTAGTGGTAGTAGTAGTAGTAGTGGTAGTAGTAGTTGTAGTGGTAGTAGTAGCAGTAGTAGTAGTAGTATTAATAGTGGTAGTAGTAGTAGTAGTGGTAGTAGTAGTAGTAGTTGTAGTAGTAGTAGTGATAGTTGTAGTAGTAGTAGTGATAGTTGTAGTAGTAATAGTAGTAGTAATAGTAGTAGTAGTGGTAGTAGTAGTAGTAGTAGTAATTTACTATTTACCACTGTGTGCTAGTAGCAGTATTTGTGGTAGTAGTGGAAGTAGTAGTAGTAGCAGTAGTAGTAGTAGCAGTAGTGGTAGTAGTAGTAGTAGAAGCAGTAGTGGTAGTAGTAGTAGTAGTGGTAGTGGTAGTAGTACTAGTTGTAGTGGTAGTAGTAGTAGTAGTGGTAGTAGTAGTAGTGGTAGTAGTAGTGGTGGTAGTAGTGGTAGTAGTAGTAGTTTTAGTTGTTCTAAAGGTCTATGTTCTAGCCCACATCACGCTTTTGGTTTTGTAAAAACTTTATCGAAACTATCAGGTCAGGTGACAACAAAATATCAACCAGGGAGCATTTAGTAACAGTCACTAAAGTTGCTCGTCCTAATATTATTTGCTCAGAAGACTCCGTTCCTAATGGGATGCTCATTACTACTGCCGACATGTTCAGTATCTACTCTATGGATTACACAGGTTTGTTTATCGCCTAATTCATTTTCCTAATCCTAATATTTAATTAAATCTATCTCTTATTGATTACCATAGAGTGTATTGGCCAGCTGATAATAATAACAAAAGTGCTGCACTATGCAAACTATACAACCTCTCTCCTTCGCGTTCCTAATGGTGCCCTATTCCCTAAATGGCGCCCTATTCCCTAAATGACACTCTATTCCCTAAATGGCGCCCTATTCCCTAAATGGCGCCCTATTCCCTAAATGGCGCCCTATTCCCTAAATGACAACCTATTCCCTAAATGGCGCCCTATTCCCTAAATGACACCCTATTGCAACGACGGTCATCAGGAATGGACCAAGGCGCAGTGGGTTGGGTGCTCATAATTAACTTTTTAATGAAAACACTTATACAAACAAAACAAAACGATGGACGACGAATACAGACTTGAAGGCAAACAACAGCAATTCAAGTGACAACCTCCCACAAATTACAAACACAAACACACCCTAATATATAGGACTCTCAATCAAAGGCAACTAGACAACACCTGCCTTCAATTGAGAGTCCACACCCCAATTAACTAAACATAGAAAACAGACTAACTAGAAAGAACATAGACTAACAGAGCAGTGACCAAAAAAGCCCTGAATACATAAATCAACTACCCTCTACATAATACACACACCCTGAACCACATAAACCAAATACCCTCTGCCACGTCCTGACCAGCCTACACTAACAAAATAACCCTCATACTGGTCAGAAAGTGACATTACCCCCCCCCCCCCCCCAAAGGTGCAGACCCCGGATGCACCTCACACAAAAAAAACAACAACAAATAACCCCCAAAACACTAACAAATCCCCAAAAGTATATGGGAGGGTGGCCACCGTCACCGACAGTGCTCCTGCAACACCCCCCCCCCCCAACCCCAATACTCCCCCCTCAGGAGGTGGCTCAGGAGCCGGACGCAGACCCCACTCCACCCCTGGCTCACTCTCCTCATAAACTGTCTCTACAGTGATGTCCCTCTCTGTCGACCCCGGACTGTAGGGTGACTCTAGGAGCTCTGGACTGTAGGGTGACTCTAGGAGCTCTGGACTGTAGGGTGACTCTAGGAGCTCTGGACTGTAGACAGACTCACTTGGTTCTGGACTGTAGCCAGACTCACTCGGCTCTGAACAGTGGGCCATCTCACCTTGTTCCGAACAGTGGGCCGTCTCTCTCCGGGGCACTGTCGCCGGAAGCTCTGGACGAGGCACTGTTGCCGGAAGTTCTGGACGAGGCCCTGTTGCCGGAAGTTCTGGACGAGGCCCTGTTGCCGGAAGTTCTGGACGAGGCACTGTTGCTGGAAGTTCTGGACGAGGCACTGTTGCCGGAAGTTCTGGACGAGGCACTGTTGCCGGAGGTTCTGGACTGTAGCCAGACTCATTCGGCTCTGAACAGTGGGCCGTCTCACCTGGTTCCGAACAGTTGGCCGTCTCTCTCCGGGGCACTGTCGCCGGAAGCTCTGGACGAGGCACTGTTGCCGGAAGTTCTGGACGAGGCACTGTTGCCGGAAGTTCTGGACGAGGCACTGTTGCCGGTAGTTCTGGACGAGGCACTGTTGTCGGAAGTTCTGGACTGTAGCCAGACTCACTCGGCTCTGAACAGTGGGCCATCTCACCTGGTTCCGAACAGTGGGTCGTCTCTCTCCGGGGCACTGTCGCCGGAAGCTCTGGACGAGGCACTGTTGCCGGAAGTTCTGGACGAGGCACTGTTGCCGGAAGGCCTGGTGCGTGGGGCTGGCTTAGGACATGCCAGACTAAGGACACGCACCACATGGCTAGTACGAGGAACATGGACAGGACGTGCTGGACTGGGCTGATGCACTGAAGCCTGGTGCGTGGTGCTGGTAATGGAGGTACCATACTGGAGACACGCACCTTAGGGCTAGTGCGTGGAGTGGGAACAGGACATACTGGACTGGGCTGACGCACTGGAAGCCTGATGCGTGGTGCTGGTACTGGATATGCCAGACTGGAAACACACACCTTAGGGCTAGTGCGTGGAGTGGGAACAGGACGTACTGGACTGGGCTGACGCACTGGAAGCCTGGTGCGTGGTGCTGGTACTGGATATGCCAGCCTGGAAACACACACCTTAGGGCTAGTGCGTGGAGCGGGAACAGGACGTACTGGACTGGGCTGACGCACTGGAAGCCTGGTGCGTGGTGCTGGTACTGGATATGCCAGCCTGGAAACACACACCTTAGGGCAAGTGCGTGGAGGGTGAACAGGACGTACTGGACTGGGCTGACGCACTGGAAGCCTGATGCGTGGTGCTGGTACTGGATATGCCAGCCTGGAAACACACACCTTAGGGCTAGTGCGTGGAGCGGGAACAGGATATATTGGACCGTGAAGGCGCACTGGCGGTCTCGAGCGCAGTACTGGCTCCACCCTTCCTGGCTGGATGCCCGCTTTCCCCTGACAAATGCGGGACGCAGGTACTGCGCACACCGGCCTGTGAATACTAGGCCTCAACGCCGTGCACCTCACTCCAATGCACGGGACCTGACTAATACTAGGCTGCCCCCAATAAGCACGGGGATTTGGCTTGCGGCTCAATCCTGGCCCTGCCAAACTACCCGTGTGCCCTCGCAAAAAAATGTATTGGGGCTGCCTCTCCGGTTTAATAGCCAGTCGTGTTCCCCTGTAGCGTTCCCGGTCTACGCTCCATTTTTTCCATGGGCCCTCTCAGGCCATAATCTGTTCCCATGTCCAATTCTCCCGTTGGTCCAACTCAAATTCCCTGTTTCTCCTCAACGTCCACCTGTTGCTCCTTCCTTCACTGCTTGGTCCGGATTTGGTGGGAGGTTCTGTAACGACGGTCGTCAGGAATGGACCAAGGCGCAGCGGGTTGAGTGCTCATAATTAACTTTTTAATGAAAACACTTATACAAACAAAACAAAACGATGGACGACGAATACAGACTTGAAGGCAAACAACAGCAATTCAAGTGACAACCTCCCACAAAATACAAACACAAACACACCCTAATATATAGGACTCTCAATCAAAGGCAACTAGACAATACCTGCCTTCAATTGAGAGTCCACACCCCAATTAACTAAACATAGAAAACAGACTAACTAGAAAGAACATAGACTATCAGAGCAGTGACCAAAAAAGCCCGGAATACATAAATCAACTACCCTCTACATAATACACACACCCCGAACCACATAAACCAAATACCCTCTGCCACGTCCTGACCAGCCTACACTAACAAAATAACCCTCATACTGGTCAGAACGTGACACCTATTCCCTAAACGGTGCCCTATTCCCTAAATGACACCCTATTCCCTAAATGGTGCCCTTTTCCCTAAATGACACACTATTCCCTAAATGGCGCCCTATTCCATATTCCCCAAACGGCGCCCTATTCCCTAAATGGTGCCCTATTCCCTATTCCCTAAACGGCGCCCTATTCCCTAAATGGTGCCCTATTCCCTAAATGGTGCCCTATTCCCTATTCCCTAAATCACGCCCTATTCCCTAAATTACACCCTATTCCCTAAATTGCGCCCTATTCCCTAAATCGCGCCCTATTCCCTAAATGACACCCTATTGTCACAGTGTCCAACGAAGGTGGCGCCCCTCCTCGGTCGGGCGGCGCTCGGCGGTCGTCGTCGCCGGCCTATTAGCTGCCACCGATTTATGTTTCTGTGTCTTTTGGTTTTGTCTGTCTATCCCGCACCTGTTTCGTGTCTGTCATTAGTGGGGGGTTATTTAGTGTGTATTTTCAGTATGGGTTCTCGTGCGGGATTGTTTATTGTCCACTCAGGACAGTTGTGTGTTTGGCCTGTTTCGCTGGCCTGTGTACGATTTATTGCCGGGCTGCGCCCCGTGCGCTTTTCTTCGTGTTTTCTTTTGGGAATGTGTTTCCCGGGCGGACCTATTTAAGCGCCCTGTGACTTTCGGCTATTGTGTTTTGTTTACCGTGGCATTAAAACACTGTTGCTCCGGGCCTCTGTCTCCTGTGCCTGATTCCGCATTTCCACTGGTCCTAGAATTCCGTGACACCTATTCCCTAAATTACATTATTTTCCCTAAATGGCACCCTATTCCCTAAATGGTGCTTTATTCCCTAAATTGTGCCCTGTTCCCTAAATCACACCCTATTCCCTATAAACAGAGTCCTTTGTGCCCTGGATAATGGTAGTGTATAGTCTATAGAATAACAACTGGGACACAGTTTTCCTCTCCTCTCGTTATCCTCGGACCACTAGCACCATAAGTGGTTTGCAAGATGTTACAGTGTGATGATGATATGGAAATACTTGTGTGAGAGTGAGTGTGTGTGTGTGTGTGTCTGTGCGTGTGTGTGTGTGTGTGTGTGTGTGTGTGTGTGTGTGTGTGTGTGTGTGATGATATGGCTGTACAATACTCTGATCCTTATTGAGATCTTTACTGTGATCTGAGACTCTGTGGTCCATTATACGTCTCCGGAGGAGAGTCACAGTTTAATTGAGCTGAACAACCGAACACAGGCTGTGAAGCTCGCTGTGGTCATGCTGGAAGGAAGCTGATACTCTCTCGATTTCTTTCTCTCTCCCTTCATCTGTCTCCTCTCTCTCTCTCTTTCTTTCAACAACTCTGTCTCTCTCTTTCCCCCCTCTTCCTTACTTATCTCTAATTCTCTCCCTTTCTCACTCTCTCTCCCTTACTGTCACCCTCTCGCTCTCTCTCTCTCTCTCTACTGTCTACCCCCTCTCTCTTTCTGTCTCCCTTACTGTCGATCCCTCTCTCCCTCTCCCTTACTGCCTAGCCCTCTCTCCCTCTTCCTTACTGTCTAGCCCTCTCTCTCTCTCCCTTACTGTCTATCCCTCTCTCTCTCTCTCCCTCTCTCGCTCTACCTCCCTCTCCCTTTAGGTATTGACTCTGAATTTTCAAGGTTAGGGTTAAAGGGATACTTCCCAAGAGTCTCTCTGTCCAGTTCGAAGAAAATTAGAGGTAGTTTTGCGAGCCAGTGCTAAGTAGTGTTAGGACAATGACTGGAAGTCTATGGGTATCTACTTGCATCCATATTCATAAGGTTAGGCATTAACACCAAATGGTTAAGGTAAAGGTTAAGGTTTGGGAGAGGCTTAAAACAAAAATATATTTTTTAAACTATATGACTAGATTCGAACATGCAACCTTTGTAATTAGAGGCAGATGCTTACGCCGATCCACCATCCCCATCCACAACAACCTAACAAAACCAAAACCTACTTGAAGGTAACTGCACTCACCGTTGCCACCTAGTGGCCGATTTCCACATCATCTCCAGACGTCCTCAGACATGGATGGACGTCGAATACTGACATGTATCACGTGTAACCTGGCTGAACTATGGGCCTTGTTCAAAAGTAGTGCACTATTTAGGGAATAGGGTGGCATTAGAGACTTATCCAGTAGTGTTTCCTTTCAGCAGCCCCATCTCTCCAGGGAAGTGCTCTGATTGGTTGTTTGTATACAACAACAACAATATTATAATATTAATTTCAAACTGGACACTTTCTTTTGGGTCGATGACTATTGAACCGGAGGAATCTGATGTCAGAATCATCGCTGCAGTTTTAATGCAGAGAAAACAACAAGAACAACAAATTGTGAAGGGTAAAGCTTCTAATATAGAAATGAGTCTCAAGTTTTGCTTATGCTTATAGATCAGTTAACTGTTAAGGAATTATTTCAAATGGAGGAACAGAGGAATGTTATGTGTTTGTGTGAGATCCATGATTGATTGTTGTTTGTGTGTGTCGGTCTAGATATTGTAACTCGACCTCATGACGGAAGGGAAATTAATTACACCAACCAAGACAACCACCACAAACTGATGAACAGCTGAAGTCCACTAAAGAGCTAGCAGAGACTGCTAGTTTCTACTTAGTGTCAGAATATTTAGGACAAGGCATAGATCCTTCGAGAGAATTAAATGGATGTTGTTACACCCTGATCTGTTTCACCTGTCTTTGTGATTGTCTCCACCCCCCTCCAGGTGTCGCCCATCTTCCCCATTATCCCGTGTATTTATACCTGTGTTCTCTGTTTGTCTGTTGCCAGTTCATTTTGTTCGTAAAACCTACCAGCGTTTGTTTCCCTGCTCCTGCCTGTTTCTTACTCCTGTTTGCTAGCCCTTCGTGGTTTTGACCATTCTGTCTGCCCTGACCCTGAGACTGCCTGCAGTTCTGGACCCTTTACACCCTCTCTGGATTATTGACCCCTGCCTGCCTTGACCTGTCGTTTGCCTGCCCCTGTTGTTGTAATAAACTTTTGTTACTTCGACGCAGTCTGCATCTGCGTCTTACCTAAACGTAATAGTATGAACTGGCCATGACTGTCCCAGCTTAGTCAAACCAGCTTCAAAACGTCAACTCCTCCCAAGGAGCAACCATTGGAAGGCACGAGGAGTTGCTTCGCGGTCTAACACAAGGGTTCCAGACCTTGGCCAAACGCCATGACCATGCGTTGAACTCATTGCTGGAGCAATTCCGCGGCTTGTCTGTCAGGCAACCTACCACAACTGTAACCTGCCAGCCCCTCAGTAACTAGGCTATTAGCAGTGCCGCTCCCCCACTTACCTCCTCCGGAGCGCTACGATGGAGATTCCGGAACCTGCCGGGCATTTCCTCTCCCAGTCCTACCTCCTTTTCAAGCTGCAGTCTTCTTCGTTCCCCTCGGACTGCTCGAGGATAGACATCATTACACTGATGTCCGAGAGGGCACTCGCATGGGCCATGGCGGTGTGGGGGCAACAATCCGCCGTCTGCCTCAGTCTGGAGGAGTTCGTGGAGGAAGTTCGAAAGGTGTTTGATTCTCCGTTGGCCTGGGAGAGAGGCTGCTCCTGTAGTGTGGCAGACTACACAATGGATTTCCGCACGTTGACAGTTGAGAGTGCTTGGAACCTGGAAGCGCTGTTCGACACGGTCCAACACGGAGTATCGGAGGAAGTTAAGGACGAGCTTGCAGCCCGGGAACTACTGATGGATCTCGACTTGCTCATTGCCTTGACCATTCGGATCAATGGAGAGTCGATTCCACCTCGCCTCCAAGGTATGCCAGAAGTCCCCGACAGCTCCTTTGCCAAAAACTCAAGGCTACCCGATTTCCCCCGAGAGTCTCCCGAAGACTGACGATTCACCTCTTCCCAAGCCCATGCAACTAGGCAGAGCTAGGCTGTCTCCAGCTGAACGGCTATACAGGCTTCACACTAACTGCTGCATGTATTGCGGGACTACTGGTCATTTCGTCTCCACCTGTCCACTGAAAGACCAGGCTCACCGGTAGCAGTGAGTACTCTGGTGGGCCATACGGAGAACTTTTCCTTTCCCCTTACTCGTATTCCTTTTCATGCAATGTTGCTGTGGAACCAGTCAAAATCTCTCCGGATACTCATCAACTCCGGGGGTTGATGAGAGCTTTATGGACGCTTCCCTGGCCTCCAAGCTGGATAACCCCACTCAGCCCCTCTCCATTCCCATGGACATTAGAGCACTGAACGGGCGCTCTATAGGCCGGGTCAGCAACAATACCACCCCCATCAACCTACGTGTGTCAGGGAACAGCAGCGAGATGATCCAGTTCCTGCTCATTAAGTCTCCTCAGGTTCCTATGATGTTGGGATTCTCCTGGCTCCAGTGACACAATCTCCTCATTGACTGATCTGCCGGTGCCATCATGGGCTGGAGCCCGTTCTGCCATGACCACTGCCTGAAGTCAGCGCAGCCTGTTCCGGGACGTCTTCCTGGGGCCTCTGAGGTTGCCCCAGACCTCTCTGCCATTCCCGCGGAGTACCAGGACCTCCGGGAGGTGTTCAGTAAGGCCCAATCCACTTCGCTCCCGCCGCACCGACCCTATGACTGCGGGATTGATCTGCTCCCAGGCACCACTCCGCCCCGGGGATGACTGTACTCTCTGTCATGTTTGGAGACCAAGGCTATGGAGACCCACATTGTGGACTCCCTAGCTGCCGGGTTCAGCTGTCTTTCTGCCTCCCTTGCTGGTGCAGGGTTCTTCTTTGTGGAGAAGAAGGAAAAAAAACCTGTGTCCATGCATCGACTACCGAGGTCTCATTGACATCACGGTGAAGAACCGCTACCAGCTACCTCTCATCTCCAAGCTGGACCTACGGAACGCCTACCACCTGGTGCGGATACGACAGGTTCTCCAACGCCTCCTGGAGAACCAGCTGTTTGTAAAAGCTGAGAAATGAGAATTCCATCACTTCACCATCCCCTTTCTGGGTTGCGTCATCACTACAGGGAGCATACAGATGGATCCCGGGAAGGTGAGAGAGGTGGTGGATTGGCCCCAGCCCACGTCCAGAGTCCAGCTGCAGTGGTTCCTGGGCTTTGCCAACTTTTCTCAACGTTTTATCCGGGGCTACAGCACCCTGGCTTCCCCCCTGTCTGCACTCGCCTCACCCAAGGTTCCATTCACGTGGTCTCCAGCTGCTGATCGGGCGTTCCGGGATCTCAAACACCGCTTCACCACAGCTCCCATCTTGGTTCATCCTGACCCGTCCCGCCAGGTGGAGGCCGGTGCTTCAGATGTTGGAGTGCGGCCTGTCCTGTCGCAGCGGTCTGCAATGGACTTCAAGTTGCATCCCTGTGCCTTCTTTCCCCAACGCCTCAATCCCACGGAGAGGAACTATGATGTGGGGTATCGTGAGATGCTCGTGGTGAAGATGGCACTGGAGGAGTGGAGGCACTGGCTAGGGGGCGGAACATCCATTTATCGTGTGGACCGATCACAAGAAACTGGAAAATCTCTGCACCGCCAAGCACCTCAATTCCAGGCAGGCTAGATGGGTCCTACGGTTCACCCGGTTCAACTTCTCCCTCTCCTACCAGCTGGGATCCAAGAATGTCAAGTCAGATGCGCTGTCACGCCACTATAGCCCCACAACTACTACCCCGGAACATGAGACCATCCTTCGCACTGGTGACGGCACTCAGCTGGGGAATAGGGAAGCAGGTTCGGGAGGCACAGCGTTCTCAGCCGAACCCCGGGGGGGGGTCCAGATAACAGGATGTTCGTGCCTGATGTGCACTGCTTTGTGGTCCTGGAGTGGGAGTGGTCCTGGAGTGGAATTCCCAGTCATCTTTCCATGGTTAAATGCGGTGGTTCATGCTTTCAGTTTTGCGTGAATACCGCCATCTATACACAGTTTCTAGTTAGGGTAGGTTTTAATAGTCACAGTGGGTACAATATCTTTAATGCCCATCCTTATAAAACTCACTCACCGAATCAGGGTATAAATCGATGTTGTTCTCTGAGGCTGCCCAGAACATTATCCAGTCCGCGTGATCAAAACAATCTTGAAGCGTGGATTCCAATTGGTCAGACCAGCGTTGAATGATTCTTGTCACGGGTACATCCTGTTTGAGTTTCTGCCTATAAGGACGGTAGGAAATATTTAGAACAAAAGCTCAAAGTCTTCAAGAGAACTGAGTGTGCACATGATAACATAAAAGATGTCCATGAATGCATCATGCTGCCACCACTCAATGCAATACAACACTATCCCTAACTTGATTTAATAAACATTATGCTCTCTCGCCTCAACCTAGCACACATTATGCTGCCTCATTTCAACACACACAAGTGATACCTCTGGGAGACAACAGTCTCTAGTGAATTAACACATTATCCTGCTTCAACTAAACACAACACAACATTACATTATCTTCCCACGACTCAACACAGGCAACACCTCTGGGAGCTAACAGCTGTTTATACACCGTGGTAACAGCACCATGGCAACGACAGTCACAGTGGCAGCAAACATAGCATTCTGAATCAGCTCCACTCAGCCCCTCAGATATCAGTCTAAGAGGGATTCACAAACACTTCACAGAACAAACCAGTTCCCTGAGCCCAGGATAAAACCTGATTAGCATGGGCTACGTCCCAAATGGAACCCTATTCCTTCTAGAAATCAAATCAAAGTTTACTGGTCAAGTTTTTCACGTTATCTCAGGCGCAGCTAAATGATTATGTTTCCAGCCACAACAGCGCAGTACTGTAAAGCAATACAATAACAATAAACAAAGAATTATATAGAGCAATATGTAGGGAAAAGACGGAGGAACAGAAGGTTTTATTAACAGTAGGTTTATTAACAGTAGGCTTTATTAGTGAGATGAACAGTAGGTTTTATTAACAGTAGGTTTTATTAGTGAGAGGAACAGCAGGTTTTATTAACAGTAGGTTTTATTAGTGAGATGAACAGTAGGTTTTATTAACAGTAGGCTTTATTAGTGAGAGGAACAGTAGATTTTATTAACAGTAGGTTTTATTAGTGAGAGGAACAGTAGGATTTATTAACAGTAGGCTTTATTAGTGAGAGGAACAGTAGATTTTATTAACAGTAGGTTTTATTAACAGTAGGTTTTATTAACAGTAGGTTTAATTAGTGAGAGGAACAGTAGGTTTTATTAACAGTAGGTTTTATTAACAGTAGTTTTATTAACAGTAGGTTCTATTAACAGTAGGTTTTATTAACAGTAGGTTTTATTAACAGAAGGTTTAATTAGTGAGAGGAACAGAAGGTTTTATTAGTGCGAGGAACAGAAGGTTTTATTAACAGTAGGTTTTATTAGTGAGAGGAACAGTAGGTTTTATTAACAGTAGGCTTTATTAGTGAGAGGAACAGTAGGTTTTATTAACAGTAGGTTGTATTAACAGTAGGTTTATTAACAGTAGGTTGTATTAACAGTAGGTTCTATTAACAGTAGGTTTTATTAACAGTAGGTTTTATTCGTGAGAGGAACAGTAGGTTTTATTAACAGTAGGTTTAATTAGTGAGAGGAACAGTAGGTTTTATTAACAGCAGGTTTTATTAACAGTATGTTTTATTAGTGAGAGGAACAGTAGTTTTTATTAACAGTAGGTTTTATTAACAGTAGGTTTTATTAGTGAGAGGAACAGTAGGTTTTATTAACAGTAGGCTTTATTAGTGAGAGGAACAGTAGGTTTTATTAACAGTAGGTTGTATTAACAGTAGGTTTATTAACAGTAGGTTTTATTAACAGTAGGTTCTATTAACAGTAGGTTTTATTAACAGTAGGTTTTATTCGTGAGAGGAACAGTAGGTTTTATTAACAGTAGGTTTAATTAGTGAGAGGAACAGTAGGTTTTTTTAAACAGTAGGTTTTATTAACAGTAGGTTTAATTAGTGAGAGGAACAGTAGGTTTTATTAACAGCAGGTTTTATTAACAGTATGTTTTATTAGTGAGAGGAACAGTAGGTTTTATTAACAGTAGGTTTTATTAACAGTAGGTTTTATTAGTGAGAGGAACAATAGGTTTTATTAACAGCAGGTGTTATTAACAGTAGGTTTTATTAGTGAGAGGAACAGTAGGTTTTATTAACAGTAGGTTTTATTAACAGTAGGTTTTATTAACAGTAGGTTTTATTAGTGAGAGGAACAGTGGGTTTTATTAACAGTAGGTTTTATTAGTGAGAGAAACAGTAGGTTTTATTAACAGTAGGTTTTATTAACAGTAGGTTTTATTAACAGTAGGTTTTATTAGTGAGAGGAACAGTCGTTTTTATTAACAATAGGTTTTATTAATAGTCGGTTTTATTAACAGTAGGTTTTATTAGTGAGAGGAACAGTAGGTTTTATTAACAGTAGGTTTTATTAGTGAGAGGAACAGTAGTTTTTATTAACAGTAGGTTTTATTAACAGTAGGATTTATTAGTGAGAGGAACAGTAGGTTTTATTAACAGTAGGTTTTATTAACAGTAGGTTTTATTAGTGAGAGGAACAGTAGGTTTAATTAACAGTAGGTTTAATTACTGGGAGGAACAGTAGGTTTATTACTGGGAGGAAGAGTAGCTTTATTTAACAGTAGGTTTATTAACAGTAGGATTTATTAACAGTAGGTTTTATTAGTGAGAGGAACAGTAGGTTTTATTAACAGTAGGTTTTATTAGTGAGAGGAACAGTAGGTTTTATTAGTGAGAGGAACAGTAGGTTTTATTAACAGCAGGTTTTATTAACAGTATGTTTTATTAGTGAGAGGAACAGTAGGTTTTATTAACAGTAGGTTTTATTAACAGTAGGTTTTATTAGTGGGAGGAACAATAGGTTTTATTAACAGCAGGTGTTATTAACAGTAGGTTTTATTAGTGAGAGGAACAGTAGGTTTTATTAACAGTAGGTTTTATTAACAGTAGGTTTTATTAGTGAGAGGAACAGTGGGTTTTATTAACAGTAGGTTTTATTAGTGAGAGAAACAGTAGGTTTTATTAACAGTAGGTTTTATTAACTGTAGGTTTTATTTAACAGTAGGTTTTATTAACAGTAGGTTTTATTAGTGAGCGGAACAGTGGGTTTTATTAACAGTAGTTTTTACTAACAGTAGGTTTTATTAGTGAGAGGAAATGTAGGTTTTATTAACAGTAGGTTTTATTAGTGAGAGGAACAGTAGGTTTTATTAACAGTAGGTTTTATTAGTGAGAGGAACAGTAGGTTTTATTAGTGAGAGGAACAGTAGGTTTTATTAACAGCAGGTTTTATTAACAGTATGTTTTATTAGTGAGAGGAACAGTAGGTTTTATTAACAGTAGGTTTTATTAACAGTAGGTTTTATTAGTGAGAGGAACAATAGGTTTTATTAACAGCAGGTGTTATTAACAGTAGGTTTTATTAGTGAGAGGAACAGTAGGTTTTATTAACAGTAGGTTTTATTAACAGTAGGTTTTATTAGTGAGAGGAACAGTGGGTTTTATTAACAGTAGGTTTTATTAGTGAGAGAAACAGTAGGTTTTATTAACAGTAGGTTTTATTAACTGTAGGTTTTATTTAACAGTAGGTTTTATTAACAGTAGGTTTTATTAGTGAGAGGAACAGTCGTTTTTATTAACAATAGGTTTTATTAATAGTCGGTTTTATTAACAGTAGATTTTATTAGTGAGAGGAACAGTAGGTTTTATTAACAGTAGGTTTTATTAGTGAGAGGAACAGTAGTTTTTATTAACAGTAGGTTTTATTAACAGTAGGATTTATTAGTGAGAGGAACAGTAGGTTTTATTAACGGTAGGTTTTATTAACAGTAGGTTTTATTAGTGAGAGGAACAGTAGGTTTAATTAACAGTAGGTTTAATTACTGGGAGGAACAGTAGGTTTATTACTGGGAGGAAGAGTAGCTTTATTTAACAGTAGGTTTATTAACAGTAGGATATATTAACAGTAGGTTTTATTAGTGAGAGGAACAGTAGGTTTTATTAACAGTAGGTTTTATTAGTGAGAGTAACAGTAGGTTTTATTAACAGTAGGTTTTATTAGTGAGAGGAACAGTAGATTTTATTAACAGTAGGTTTTATTAGTGAGAGGAAAAGTAGATTTTATTAACAGTAGGTTTTATTAACAGTAGGTTTTATTAGTGAGAGGAAGAGTAGGTTTTATTAACAGTAGGTTTTATTAACAGTAGGTTTTATTAACAGTAGGTTTTATTAGTGAGAGGAACAGTAGGTTTTATTAACAGTAGGTTTTATTAGTGAGAGGAACAGTAGGTTTTATTAACAGTAGGTTTTATTAACAGTAGGTTTTATTAACAGTAGGTTTTATTCGTGAGAGGAACAGTAGGTTGTATTAACAGTAGGTTTTATTAACAGTAGGTTTTATTAACAGTAGGTTTTATTAACAGTAGGTTTTATTAGTGAGAGGAACAGTATTTTTTAGTTTTATTAACAGTAGGTTTTATTAACAGTAGGTTTTATTAACAGTTGGTTTTATTAGTGAGAGGAACAGTAGGTTTTATTAACAGTAGGTTTTATTAACAGTAGGTTTTATTAGTGAGAGGAACAGTATTTTTTATTAACAGTAGGTTTTATTAGTGTTAGGAACAATAGGCTTTATTAACAGTAGGTTTTATTAACAGTAGGTTTTATTAGTGAGAGGAACAGTAGGTTTTATTAACAGTAGGTTTAATTAACAGTCGGTTTTATTAACAGTAGGTTTTATTAGTGAGAGGAACAGTAGGTTTTATTAACAGTAGGTTTTATTAACAGTAGGTTTTATTAGTGAGAGGAACAGTAGGTTTTATTAACAGTAGGTTTTATTAGTGAGAGGAACAGTAGGTTTTATTAACAGTAGGTTTTATTAACAGTAGGTTTTATTAGTGAGAGGAACAGTGGGTTTTATTAACAGTAGTTTTTACTAACAGTAGGTTTTATTAGTGAGAGGAAATGTAGGTTTTATTAACAGTAGGTTTTACTAACAGTAGGTTTTATTAACAGTAGGTTTTATGAACAGTAGGTTTTATTAGTGAGAGTAACAGTAGGTTTTATTAACAGTAGACTTTATTAACAGTAGGTTTTATTAGTGAGATGAACAGTAGGTTTTATTGACAGTACGTTTTATTAGTGAGATGAACAGTAGGTTTTATTAGTGAGAGGAATGATAAGCTGTAGACCACACTATCTACCAAGGGAGTTTTCATCTGTATTTTTCATAGAAGTCTATTTACCACCACAGACCGCTGCTGGAACTAAGACTAAGACTCAATGAGCTGTATTCCGCCATAAGCAAACAAGAAAATGCTCATTCAGAAGTTGCTCTCCTAGTGGCCGGGACTTTAATGCAGGGAAACTTAAATCTGATTTACCAAATTTCTTTCAGCATGTTAAATGTGCAACTAGACGGAAAACAACTCTAGACCACCTTTACTCCACACACAGAGACACGTACAAAGCTCTCCTTCGCCCTCCATTTTGCAAATCTGACCATAAATCTATCCTCCTGATTCTTGCTTACATGCAAAGATTTGAGCAGGAAGCACCAGTGACTTGGTCAGATGAAGCAGATGCTACACTACAGGACTGCTTTTTTAGCACAGACTGGAATTTATTCCGGGATTCTTTCTATGGCATTGAGGAATACACCACATCAGTCATTGGCTTCATCAATTAGTGCATCGATGATGTCATCCCCACAGTAACCGTACATACATACCCCTACCAGAAGCCATGGATTACAGGCAACATCCGCACAGAGCTAGAGGCTAGGGCTACCGCTTTCAAGGAGCGGGACTCTAACCTGGAAGCTTATAAGAAATCCCGCTATGCTCTCCAACGAACCATCAAACAGGACTTAGATCTTGTTAATACAGGACTTAGATCGAATCGTACTACACCTGCTCTGACGCTCGTCGGATGTGGCAGGGATTGCAAACCATTCCAGACTACAAAGGGAAGCACAGCCGAGAGCTGCCCAGTGAAACGAGTCTGCCATATGAGCTAAACTACTTCTATGCTCGCTTTGAGGCAAATAACACTGAAACATGCATGAGAGCACCAGCTGTTCCAGACGACTGTGTGATCACGCACTCCGCAGCCGATGTGAGTAAGACCTTTAAGACCTTCCTGCTGTCGTAGTGCATGTGGGATTAGATTATATAAAAATGGGTGAATCAGAGCTGATGATACAGTATTTTATGAAGCTGATCAACATCCTGAAAAGCTCTAAAAAGCCTCTATGTTATACTGATCAAATTATAAGGCTCTATGTTATACTGATCACACTATAAGGCTCTATGTTATCCTCTCTAGGCTAGGCGGGACGAATTCGTCCCACCTACGTAACAGCCACTGCTATCCTGTGGCGCGATTTTCAAAACCTTAAAAATCCTATTACTTCAATTTCTCAAACATATGACTATTTTACAGCCATTTAAAGACAAGACTCTCGTTAATCTAACCACACTGTCCGATTTCAAAAAGGCTTTACAACGAAAGCAAAACATTAGATTATGTCAGCAGAGTACCAAGCCAGAAATAATCAGACACCCATTTTTCAAGCCAGCATATAATGTCACCAAAACCCAGAAGACAGCTAAATGCAGCACTCACCTTTGATGATCTTCATCAGATGACAACCCTAGGACATTATGTTATACAATACATGCATGTTTTGTTCAATCAAGTTCATATTTATATCAAAAACCAGCTTTTTACATTAGCATGTGACGTTCAGAACTAGCATACCCCCGCAAACTTCCGGGGAATTCGCTAACATTTTACTAAATTACTCACGATAAACGTTCACAAAAAGCATAACAATTATTTTAAGAATTATAGATACAGACCTCCTCTATGCACTCGATATGTCCGATTTTAAAATAGCTTTTTGGTGAAAGCACATTTTGCAATATTCTAAGTACATAGCCCAGGCATCACGGGCTCGCTATTTAGACACCCGGCAAGTTTAGCACTCACCATAATCATATTTACTATTATAAAAGTTTCATTACCTTTTGTTGTCTTCGTCAGAATACACACCCAGGACTGCTACTTGAATAACAAATGTTGGTTTGGTCCAAAATAATCCATCGTTATATCCGAATAGCGGCGTTTTGTTCGTGCGTTCCAGACACTATCCGAAATAGTAAAGAAGTGTCACGCGCTTGGCGCAATTCGTGACAAAAAAATTCTAAGTATTCCATTACCGTACTTCGAAGCATGTCAACCGCTGTTTAAAATCAATTTTTACGACACTTTTCTCGTAGAAAAGCGATAATATTCCGACAGGGAATCTCCTTTTCGGCAAACAGAGGAAAAAATCCCAAAGGCGGGGGCGGTCGGGGTCATGCGCATAAGCCAGTGTCTCTTGATCGGCCACTTGAGAAAGGCGATAATGTGTTTCAGCCTGGGGCTGGAATGACGACATTCTGTTTTTTCCCGGGCTCTGAGAGCCTATGGACGACGTGGGAAGTGTCACGTTAGAGCAGAGGTCCTTAGTAAATGATAGAGATGGAAAAGAAGTTCAACAAATGGTCAGACAGGCCACTTCCTGTAAAGGAATCTCTCAGGTTTTGACCTGCCATTTGAGTTCTGTTATACTCACAGACACCATTCAAACAGTTTTAGAAAATTTAGGGTGTTTTCTATCCATATGTAATAAGTATATGCATATTCTAGTTACTGGGTAGGAGTGGTAACCAGATTAAATCGGGTATGTTTTTTATCCAGCTGTGTCAATGCTGCCCCCTAGCCCTAACAGGTTATACTGATCACACTATAAGGCTCTATGTTATACTGATCACACTATAAGGCTCTATGTTATACTGATCACATTATAAGGCTCTACTGATCACACTATAAGGCTCTATGTGATACTGATCACACTATAAGGCTCTATGTTATACTGATCACACTATAAGGCTCTATGTTATACTGATCACACTATAAGGCTCTACTGATCGCACTATAAGGCTCTATGTTATACTGATCACACTATAAGGCTCGATGTTATACTGATCACATTATAAGGCTCTACTGATCACACTATAAGGCTCTATGTGATACTGATCACACTATAAGGCTCTATGTTATACTGATCACACTATAAGGCTCTATGTTATACTGATCACACTATAAGGCTCGATGTTATACTGATCACATTATAAGGCTCTACTGATCACACTATAAGGCTCTATGTGATACTGATCACACTATAAGGCTCTATGTTATACTGATCACACTATAAGGCTCTATGTTATACTGATCACACTATAAGGCTCGATGTTAAACTGATCACATTATAAGGCTCTACTGATCACACTATAAGGCTCTATGTGATACTGATCACACTATAAGGCTCTATGTTATACTGATCACACTATAAGGCTCTATGTTATACTGATCACACTATAAGGCTCTATGTTATACTGATCACACTACAAGGCTCTACTGATCACACTATAAGGCTCTATGTGATACTGATCACACTATAAGGCTCTATGTTATACTGATCACACTATAAGGCTCTATGTTATATTGATCACACTATAAGGCTCTATGTTATACTGATCACACTATAAGGCTCTATGTGATACTGATCACACTATAAGGCTCTATGTGATACTGATCACACTATAAGGCTCTATGTTATACTGATCACACTATACGTTTTTGTGTTTGTACAGTAGATATGGTTCTCCTTGTTCGATAGAGCCATTTAACTTCTTTCAGCGATGCTCCTATTGGCAGATTCAATACTAAATATACAAGCAGACAGTCCAGTCTCTGAAAAACTTGTGTGGGGCGGTGCATTTTTGAAAAGGAGGTGGACACTAACAACAATCCTTTGGGCATAACTGTGTCATGACCCTCCTGTGAGGATCCAAAGATCAGGTTTACAATGGATCTGACTCTCACCCGCAGAGGGGATGAGGGCTTGATGTGGGGGTTTTATGACACATCACACCCGGTTGTAAATGTAATGTTTCAGAGGACTCTTCGGTCTTCAGTAGAGGTAATTAGAATCTCTTTGTTACAGAGACGTTTTGCTGCCCAAAAACTCTTAGATAGGGGGCAGTATTTTCACGGCCGGATGAAAAACGTACCCAAATTAAACTGGTTACTACTCTGGCCCAGAAACTAGAATATGAATATTATTAGTAGATTTGGATAGAAAACTGTTTGAATGGTGTCTGTGAGTATAACAGAACTCATATGGCAGGCAAAAACCTGAGAAAAATTCAACCAGGAAGTGGGAGATCTGAGAATTGTAGTTCTTCTTTCTAATCCCTATCGAAACTACAGTGTCTGTAGGGTCACGTTGCATTTCCTAAGGCTTCCATTGGCTGTCAAAAGCCTTCAGAAAGTTTTTCATCATTGTCCTGTAACCGGGCAGAGAAAAGGAGCTCAGTCAATGAGTGGACTGCCTGGGGACAAAGGGATTGGTAATGCGCGATCCCATGAGCACGCCTTTCCTTATTTTTCTTCTGGAATGAATACGCTATTGTCCAGTTGGAATATTATCGCATTTTTACGTAAAAAATACCATAAAGATTGATTTTAAACAACGTATCTGGTACTGCACTCGCGGGTTATGCCTTTGGATAGGGCTCTGTACGGAACGAACAAAACGGAGGTATTTGGACATAAATATGGATTATTTCGAACAAAAACAATATTTATTGTAGAGTAGCAGTCCTGGGAGTGCATTCTGACGAAGATCAGCAAAGGTAAGAGAATATTTATGATACTAATTCTGAGTTTAGGTGACCCCAGAACTTGGTGGTGTCTGTATAGCTTGCTTTGATGGCGAGCTATGTACTCAGTATATTGAAAAAGTGCTTTCGCCGAAAAGCTATTTTAAAATCTGACACAGCGGTTGCATAAAGGAGTACTGAATCTATAATTCTTAAAATTATTGTTATGTATTTTGTCAACGTTTATGATGAGTATTTTTGTAAATTGTAAATTGTTGTGTTCATTCACCGGGAGTTTTGGTGGGAATACATTTTCTGAACATCACGCGTCAATGTAAAATGCTGTTTTTGGATATAAATATGAACTTTATCGAACAACTTTTTTTTAACTCTCTCTCCTCTGCTCTCATCCTTCTAGACCTATCTGCTGCCTTTGATACTGTGAACCATCAAATCCTCCTCTCCACCCTCTCCGAGTTGGGCATCTCCGGCGCGGCCCACGCTTGGATTGCGTCCTACCTGACAGGTCGCTCCTACCAGGTGGCGTGGCGAGAATCTGTCTCCGCACCATGCGCTCTCACCACTGGTGTCCCCCAAGGCTCTGTTCTAGGCCCTCTCCTATTCTCGCTATACACCAAGTCACTTGGCTCTGTCATATCCTCACATGGTCTCTCCTATCATTGCTATGCAGACGACACACAATTAATCTTCTCCTTTCCCCCTTCTGATAACCAGGCGGCGAATCGCATCTCTGCATGTCTGTCAGACATATCAGTGTGGATGACGGATCACCACCTCAAGCTGAACCTCCGCAAGACGGAGCTGCTCTTCCTCCCGGGGAAGGACTGCCCGTTCCATGATCTCGCCATCACGGTTGACAACTCCCTTGTGTCCTCCTCCCAGAGTGCTAAGAACCTTGGCGTGATCCTGGACAACACCCTGTCGTTCTCCACTAACATCAAGGCGGTGACCCGATCCTCTAGGTTCATGCTCTACAACATTCGCAGAGTACGACCCTGCCTCACACAGGAAGCGGCGCAGGTCCTAATCCAGGCACTTGTCATCTCCCGTCTGGATTACTGCAACTCGCTGTTGGCTGGGCTCCCTGCCTGTGCCATTAAACCCCTACAACTCCTCCAGAACGCCGCAGCCCGTCTGGTGTTCAACCTTCCCAAGTTCTCTCACGTCACCCCGCTCCTCCGCTCTCTCCACTGGCTTCCAGTTGAAGCTCGCATCCGCTACAAGACCATGGTGCTTGCCTACGGAGCTGTGAGGGGAACGGCACCTCCGTACCTTCAGGCTCTGATCAGGCCCTACACCCAAACAAGGGCACTGCGTTCATCCACCTCTGTCCTGCTGGCCCCCCCAAATCTGCGGAAGCACAGTTCCCGCTCAGCCCAGTCAAAACTGTTCGCTGCTCTGGCACCCCAATGGTGGAACAAGCTCCCTCACCTCGCCAGGACAGCGGAGTCAATCACCACCTTCCGTAGACACCTGAAACCCCACCTCTTTAAGGAATACTTGGGATAGGATATAGTAATCCTTCTATCCCACCCCCCCAAAAAAGATATAGATGTACTATTGTAAAGTGGTTGTTCCACTGGATATCATAAGGTGAATGCACCAATTTGTAAGTCGCTCTGGATAAGAGCGTCTGCTAAATGACGTAAATGTAAATGTAAAAAAGCCAGCTATCACATATTTCAGAGCAGGCCCAAATTTCACAGCGCCTTCTGTTTAAACCATAATAAAAACATAAAACACGTTGTTACGTTCTAGTTGCGGGTCCAGTTCTGACATAGCTGAGGCGCCTAGCTGAGGCAACCCCGAATCCCAAGTTTTGGCTTGGTAGGTCATTTGGAGCCCGAGCAGCGACCTTAATTGGTGCTGAAAATCCACTTTAGATTATGATTAGATTATGTTAGGAGAGTACCCTGCCAGAAATAACCACACACCCATTTTTCAAGCAAGCATATATGTCACAAAAACCAAAAACACAGCTAAATGCTGCACTAACCTTTGATGATCTTCATCAGATGACACTCCTAGGACATTATGTTATACAATACATGCATGTTTTGTTCAATCAAGTTCATATTTATATCAAAAAACAGCTTTTTACATTAGCATGTGATGTTCAGAACTAGCAACTAGCATACACACCGCAAACTTCTGGTGAATTTACTTAATTACTCATGATTAACATTCACAAAATACATAACAATTATTTTAAGAATTATAGATACAGAACTCCTTTATGCAATCGCGGTGTCAGATTTTAAAATAGCTTTTCGGTGAAAGCACATTTTGCAATATTCTGAGTAGATAGCCCGGCCATCACGGCTAGCTAATTTGACACCCACCAAGTTTGGCCCTCACCAAACTCAGATTTACTATTAAAAAAATTGGATTACCTTTGCTGTTCTTCGTCAGAATGCACTCCCAGGACTTCTACTTCAACAACAAATGTTGTTTTGGTTCGAAATAATCCACAGTTATATTGAAATAGCTCCGTTTTGTTCGTGCGTTCAGGTCAGTATCCGAAGTGTGACGCGCGAGCTCATTTCGTGACCAAAAAAATCTAAATATTCCATTACCGTACTTCGAAGCATGTCAAACGCTGTTTAAAATCTATTTTTATGCGATTTTTCTCGTAAAATAGCGATAATATTCCAACCGGGCGACGTTGTATCCATTCAAAGACTGAATGAACAAAATGGAGAATTCACATGAACGTGCATCTCCAGTGTCACTGTCCCCAGGCAGGCCAGTAACAAACTCTGCTGCTGTACTTAGCCCAGAGACTGCAGACATCTCATTACACTTTCTGGCGCCTTCTGAGAGCCAATGGAAGCCTTAGAAAATGTCACGTTACAGCACAGATGCTGTATTTTCGATAAAGAGGCTACAGAAGGACAATAAATTGTCAGACAGGGCACTTCCTGTATGGAATCTTCTCAGGTTTTGGCCTGCCATATGAGTTCTGTTATACTCACAGACACCATTCAAACAGTTTTAGAAATTTTAGAGTGTTTTCTATACAAATCTACAAATTATATGCATATTCTAGTTTCTGGGCAGAAGTAGTAACCAGATTAAATTGGGTACGTTTTTTATCCGGCCGTGCAAATACTGCCCCCTAGCCCCAACAGGTTAAGCAGGGTGACACGTCTGGCACTGCAGGATTTGAGTCCCTGGCGGCGTAGTGTGTTACTGATGAAAGGCTTTGTTACTTTGGTCCCAGCTCTCTGCAGGTCATTCACTAGGTCCCCCCGTGTGCTTCTGGGATTTTTGCTCACCGTTCTTGTGATCATTTTGACCCCACGGGGTGAGATCTTGCGTGGAGCCCCAGATCGAGGGAGATTATCAGTGGTCTTGTATGTCTTCCACTTCCTAATAATTGCTCCCACAGTTGATTTCTTCAAAGCAAGCTGCTTACCTATTGCAGATTCAGTCTTCCCAGCCTGGTGCAGGTCTACAATTTTGTTTCTGGTGTCCTTTGACAGCTCTTTGGTCTTGGCCATAGTGGAGTTTAGAGTGTGACTGTTTGAGGTTGTGGACAGGTGTCTTTTATACTGATAACAAGTTCAAACAGGTGCCATTAATTCAGGTAACGAGTGGAGGACAGAGGAGCCTCTTAAAGAAGAGGTTACAGGTCTGTGAGAGCCAGAAATCTTGCTTGTTTGTAGGTGACCAAATACTTATTTTCCACCATAATTTGCAAATATATTCATAAAAAATCCTACAATGTGATTTTCTGGATTTTTTTTTATCACATTTTGTCTGTCATAGTTGACGTGTACCTATGATGGAAATTACAGGCCTCTCTCATCTTTTTAAGTGGGAGAACTTGCACAATTGGTGGCTGACTAAATACTTTTTTGCCCCACTGTATACAGATACATAAATACAGAAAAATGAAACCCATTTGAACCCAGTCTGGCACAATGACGATTCATGTGGGATACAAGCCAACAAACAATCTATATACACACTTGCTATCCTTCCACCTAGAAGCTAAATAGTTTTTATTTAATTATAGGTAGCACTTTTTTTTTTACTACAGGCTTTATTTTAATATTCCGCAAACGGAAATACAAAATGGACCAAAAAAAACATTTCAGTTTCTCGTCATCGCTCAGCCACAAAAGGCCAGCGTATGTCTGGTGTGCTTTCTGGAATAAGCGTATTTCGTACTACTTCCACTTGTACTACTACTACTACTACCACTACTACTAATACCAATTCTACTACAACTAATACCACTTCTACTACTACTACTAGTACTACTTCTACTACCACTACTATTACTTCTACTTCGACCACTACTCCTACTACTACTATTACTATTACTACTACTACTACTAAGTCTACCTCTACTACTACAAATACTACTACCTCTACTACTACTACTACTACTACTACTACTACTACTACTACTTCAACTACTACAACTATTACCACTACTACTACTTCTACTACTACTACTACTACAACTACTACAACTAATAAAACTACTACTACCACAACTACAACTACTACAACTACTACCACTATCACTACTACCACAGATACCACTACTACCACTACTACTACTACTACTAATACTACTACTACTACCACCACTGCTACTACTAATACTACTACTACAACCACTACTACCACAGCTACCACTACTACTACTACTACCACTACTACTACCACTACTACTACCACAGCTACCACTACTACCACTACCACTACTACCACTATCACCACTACCACAGCTACCACTACTACTACTACAACTACTACTACTACTACTACTACTTCTACTACTGCTACTACCATTACTACTACTGCTACTACTACTACTTCTACAACTACTACTACTACTACTACTACCACTACTGCTACTACAACTACTACCACTACTACTACCACTATCACTACTACCACAGCTACCACTACTACCACTACTACTACTACTACTACCAGAACTGCTACTACTACTACCACTACTACCTCTACTACCACTACTACCACAGCTACCACTATGACTACTACTACTACTACTACTACCACTACTACTACCACTACTACTACCACAGCTACCACTACTACTACTACCACTACTACGACTACCACATCTACTTCTACTACTACTTCTACTACTACTACTACCACTACTACCACTACCACCACTACTACCACTACTACTACTACCAATACAACTACTATTACTACCACCACTACCACTACTACTACTACTACTATTACTACTACTACTACTACTACTACTACTACTACTACCACTACCACCACTACTACCACTACTACTACTACCAATACAACTACTATTACTACCACCACTACCACTACTACTACTACTACTATTACTACCACTACTACTACTACTACTACTACTACTACTACTACCACTACCACCACTACTACTACTACTACTACTACTACTACTACTACTACCATTACTACTACTGCTACCACTACCACTACTACTACTACTGCTACTACTACTACCATTACTACTACTGCTACCACTACTACTACTGCTACTACCACTACTACCACTACTACCACTACTATTACTACTACTACCACCACTACTACTACTACTACCTCTACTACCACTACTACTACCACTACTACTACTACTACTACTACTCTACTACTACTACTACTACTACCACTACTACTACTACTACTACAACTACTACTTCTACTACTACTACTACTACTTCTACTTCTACTATCACTACTACCACTGGTATCACTGCAACTACCACTACTACCATTACTACTACTGCTACCACTACCACTACTACTACAACTAATACTACCACTACTACTACTACTATTACTACTACTACTACTATTACTACTTCTACTACCATTATTACTACTGCTACCACTACTACTACTACTACTACTACTACCACTACCACCACTACTACTACTACTACTACTACTACCATTACTACTACTGCTACCACTACTACTACTGCTACTACCACTACTACCACTACTACCACTGCTACCACTACTACTACTACTATTACTACTGCTACTACTACTACTACTACGACTACTTCCACTACTACTACTACTATTACTACTACTACCACCACTACTACTACTACTACCACTACTACCACTACTACTACTACTACTACTACTACTACTACTACTACTACACACTACTACTACTACTACTACTACTACTACTACTACTACTACTACTACTTCTACTACTACTACTACTACTACTTCTACTATCACTACTACCACTGGTATCACTGCAACTACTACTACTACCATTACTACTACTGCTACCACTACCAATACCACTACTACTACCATATCTAATACTACCACTACTACTATTACTACTACTACTACTATTACTACCTCTACTACCATTATTACTACTGCTACCACTACTACTACTACTACTACTACTACTACCATTACTACTACTACTACTACCACCACGACTACTACTACCACTACCACTGCTATCACTGCTACTATGTCTACCACTACTACTACTACTAATACTACCAGTACCACTACTACTACTTCTACTACTACTACTACTACTATTACTACTACCAATACCATTACTACTACTGCTACCACTACTACTACTATTACTACCATTTCTACTACTGCTACCACCACTACTACTGCTACTACCACTACTACCACTACTACCGCTACTACTACTACTACTACTACTAATACAATTACTACTACTACTACTACTACTACTACTACTACCATTACTACTACTACTACCACTACTACTACTACTACCACTACTACTACCACTACTGCTACCACTACTACTACTGCTACTACCACTATTACCACTACTACCACTGCTACCACTACTACTACTACTGCTACTATGTCTACCACTACTACTACTACTAATACTACCAGTACCACTGCTACTACTTCTACTACTACTACTACCACAGCTACCACTACTACCACTACCACTACTACCACTATCACCACTACCACAGCTACCACTACTACTACTACCACTAGTACTACTACTACTACTACTTCTACTACTGCTACTACCATTACTACTACTGCTACTACTACTACCACAGCTACCACTACTACTACTACTACTACTACTACTACTTCTACTACTACTACTACTACTACTATTACTACTACTACTACTACTACTACTACTACTTCTACTACCACAACTATTACTACTACTACTACTTCTACAACTACTACTACTACTACTCCTACCACTACTCCTACTACAACTACTACCACTACTACTACCACTATCACTACTACCACAGCTACCACTACTACCACTACTACTACTACTACTACTACTACCAGAACTGCTACTACTACTACCACTACTACCTCTACTACCACTACTACCACAGCTACCACTATGAATACTACTACTACTACTACTACCACTACTACTACCACTACTACTACCACAGCTACCACTACTAATACTACCACTACTACGACTACTACTACTACCACATCTACTTCTACTACTACTTCTACTACTACTACTACCACTACTACCACTACCACCACTACTACCACTACTACTACTAACAATACAACTACTATTTCTACCACTACTACCACTACTACTACTACTACTATTACTACCACTACTACTACTACTACTACTACTACTACCACTACCACCACTACTACTACTACTACTACTACTACTACTACTACTACCATTACTACTACTGCTACCACTACCACTACTACTACTACTGCTACTACTACTAACATTACTACTACTGCTACCACTACTACTACTGCTACTACCACTACTACCACTACTTCCACTGCTACCACTACTACTACTACTATTACTACTGCTACTACTACTACTACTACTACTACGACTACTACCACTACTACCACTACTATTACTACTACTACCACCACTACTACTACTACTACCACTACTACCACTACTACTACTACTACTACTACTACTACTACTACTACTACTACTTCTACTACTACTACTACTACTTCTACTTCTACTATCACTACTACCACTGGTATCACTGCAACTACCACTACTACCATTACTACTACTGCTACCACTACCACTACTACTACAACTAATACTACCACTACTACTACTACTACTATTACTACTACTACTACTATTACTACTTCTACTACCATTATTACTACTGCTACCACTACTACTACTACTACTACTACCACTACCACCACTACTACTACTACTACTACTACTACTACTGCCATTACTACTACTGCTACCACTACTACTACTGCTACTACCACTACTACCACTACTACCACTGCTACCACTACTACTACTACTATTACTACTGCTACTACTACTACTACTACGACTACTTCCACTACTACTACTACTATTACTACTACTACCACCACTACTACTACTACTACCACTACTACCACTACTACTACTACTACTACTACTACTACCACTACTACTACTACTACTCCTACTACTACTACTACTACTTCTACTACTACTACTACTTCTACTATCACTACTACCACTGGTATCACTGCAACTACTACTACTACCATTACTACTACTGCTACCACTACCACTACCACTACTACTACAACTAATACTACCACTACTACAATTACTACTACTACTACTATTACTACCTCTACTACCATTATTACTACTGCTACCACTACTACTACTACTACTACTACTACCATTACTACTACTACCACCATGACTACTACTACCACTACCACTGCTATCACTGCTACTATGTCTACCACTACTACTAATACTACCTTTACCACTACTACTACTTCTACTACTACTACTACTACTATTACTACTACCAATACCATTACTACTACTGCTACCACTACTACTACTATTACTACCATGTCTACTACTGCTACCACCACTACTACTGCTACAACCACTACTACCACTACTACCGCTACTCCTACTACTACTACTACTACTACAATTACTACTACTACTACTACTATTACTACTACCAATACCATTACTACTACTGCTACCACTACTACTACTATTACTACCATTACTACTACTGCTACCACTACTACTACTGCTACTACCACTACTACCACTACTACCACTACTACCACTACTACTATTACTACTGCTACTACTACTACTACCACGACTACTACTACTACTACTACTACTACAACCACTACTACTACTACTACTACTACCACAACTACCACTACTACTACCACTACTACCACTACTACTACTACTACCACTACTACTACTACTACTACTACTACTACCATTACTACTACTGCTACCATTACTACTACTACTACCACTGCTACCACTACTACCACTGCTACCACTACTACTACTACTACTACTACTACTACTACTACCACTACCACTTCTACTACTACTTCTACTACTACTACTACTGCTACCACTACTACAACTACTACTACTACTACCACTACTACTACCACTGCTGCTACTACTACTACTACTACTACTACTACTACTACTACTACTACCACTACTACTACCACTACTACTACTACTACTACTACCACAACTACCACTACTACTACCACTACTACCACTACTACTACTACTACCACTACTACTACTACTACTACTACTACCATTACTACTACTACCATTACTACTACTACTACCACTGCTACCACTACTACCACTGCTACCACTACTACTACTACTACTACTACTACTACTACTACCACTACCACTTCTACTACTACTTCTACTACTACTACTACTGCTACCACTACTACAACTACTACTACTACTACCACTACTACTACCACTGCTGCTACTACTACTACTACTACTACTACTACTACTACTACCACTACTACTACTACTACTACTACTGCCACCACTGATACCACAGCTTCCACTACTACTACTGCTACCATCACTACACCTAAATGTGTAAAATGTGAATAAAACCAACATTTTTGGCATCTTATTATGTGTGTCTTATATGCCTGTCTCGCGCCTACCAGAGGAGGGGGGTGGGAGGAGCTTCAGGGGGACGGACTCATTGTAATGGCTGGAGTGGATCAAATGGAACTGTAATAAAGACTTCAGACGTATGGAAACCACGATTGACTCCATTCCAGCCATTACAATAAGCCCGTCCTCCTATATCTCCTCCCACTTGCCTCTTCTTGGGCGTACTTACTGTTAAGACAAAACGCACGTTTATCTTTTCTCAGACTCACATTAACTTTCGACCTTCTCCTGGATTTAGAATCTTCACTGAACATGCTCTTTATTTCTGGAAGTATAGACTCAATTTAGTGGTTAGAGCGTTGGGCTAGTAACCGAAAGGTTGCAAGTTCAAATCCCCGAGCTGACAAGGTACAAATCTGTCGTTCTGCCCCCTGAACAAGGCAGTTCAACCCACTGTTCCTAGGCCGTCATTGTAAAATAAGAATTTGTTCTTAACTGACTTGCCTAGTTAAATAAAGGTAAAATTAAAATTAAAAATAAACTGGGAAACTGGTCTGTAATGTAGCGACACTGTACTGGAAAATATACCATGGTCATTTCAGATATGAGCATGTTACACACATTGGACCAGCATTAACTTGCCGCTCGGATCCCGTAACCGGGATCAACAGCCAGCAAAAAAATCAGAGCACCATATTCAAAACCAAATCTAATAATTTCTGTTTCTCAAACATAGGACTATTTTACACCATTTTATAGATACACTTCTCCTGAATCGAACCACGTTGTCCGATTTCAAAAAGGTTTTACAGAGAAAGCAAAACATTAGATTATGTTAGGAGAGTATATCGACAAAAACAACCACACAGCCATTTTCCTAGCAACTAGCATGCATCACAAATACCCAAAACAAAGCTAAATGCAGCACTAACCTTTGACGATCTTCATCAGATGACACTCCTAGGACATCATGTTACACAATACATGCATTTTTTGTTCGATAAAGTTCATATTTATATATAAAAACAGCATTTTACATCGGCGCGTGACGTTCAGAAAATATTTTCCCTCAAATACTGCCGGTGAATCAGCACCACAATGTACAAAAATACTTGTCATAAACATTGATACAAAATTAAACTGTGAACATCATTAAACTGTGAACATCTCCTTTATGCAAACGCTATGAAAGATTTCAAAAAAGCTTCACAAGGAAAGCACTCTTTGCAATAATCTGAGTACTGAGCTCAGAAAAATACACTAGGCAATACAGATAGCCGCCATCTTGGAGTCATCTAAAATCATACATTGCATTAGAAATATTCCCTTACCTTTGATCATCTTCATCATAAGGCACTTCCAGGATTCCCAGGTCCACAAAATTTTTTGTTTTGTTCGATAAAGTCCATCATTTATGTCCAAATAACTCCTTGTTGTTCGTGCGTCCAGTAAGCTACTCCAAGTGTAGAAGGCGCGCGGACGATGTCTCGACAAAAAGTTAAAAAAAAGTTGTATTTACGTTCGTTCAAACATGTCAGACGTTGTAAAACATCAATCTTTAGGGCCTTCAGAACGTGAAGATTCAATAATATTTCAACCGGACGGTTCCTGTGTCTTGAAAAAGGTTTTGGAACGGGAGGATCCACCCTCGTGAACGCGCTCCAAGAAGTGATGTCACCCCCTGCCTCAACAACTTCCCCTCCTTGTCATTCGGGCTCTGTTCATCGTAGAAGCTTCAAACAACTTTGTAAAGACTGTCGACATCTAGTGGAAGTCGTAGGAAGTGCACAATTATTACTACGTCACTGTGTATTCAATAGGAAACAACTTGAAGAGAGCATATGCATCCAGATTTCCACTTCCTGGTAGGATTTCTCTCAGATTTTTGCTTGCCATATGAGTTCTGTTATACTCACAGACACCATTAAAACGGTTTTAGAATTACAGAGTGTTTTCTATCCAAATCTACCAATAATATGCATATCCTAGCTTCTGAGTTTGAGGAGGAGGCAATTTAATATGGGCACATATTTTTTCCGAAATTGGCAATACTGCCCCCTATCCTTAAGGGGCTGTAAGAGGTTTTAACACACAGACAAGATACCTTGACTACAGTGCAGAGTTATATGGCATGCATCTGCATACAAAGTACTGTTTGATATCATACTGCATACCTTAATGATGACACATCTATAATTCTCATTTTATGCACATTGTCATGTGAATACTATTTTTTTTTTAAACATGGAAGAAAAGGCAAAATGGTCACTTCACCCGTCACTAAATTATTAACTTCTTATGCCTTTACATGGAATGTGTAGACCAAGTATACATTGTAAAAGAGGAAATTACTTTGAATATATTTGATAAAATATATTGACCATGTATAAAACATGTAGGTATGCAGGTTTAAATGGTATTGATAGGGTTGGACTGATAATATCACAGCCCATTCCTAATTTTAGAAAAATTATAGGACTTCTAAAGTCACTCCATTCCATTCAGGACTATGACGGATCCGCTCCTGGTTTTTGCACACCGCTCCGCTCCGCTCCTGCATTGCTGTGGAAGCAGATGTTGATACTCTAATGCCAATTTATACAATTTCCCTGTCGGTTGCAGGTATTCCTTCCGAAGGAGGATATAAGAGAACACAACCGAGGCGTAGAACACATTCTACCGCTGCCCTGCTTCTGAATTCTACACGGATAGCGGCTTTGGAAAGATACGGAAACAGAGAAGAGGACTAAAAGAGAGAGAGAGAGAGAGAGAGAGAGAGTGAAACAGCGAAGGAAGAAAGAAAGCAGAGCTGAGTGTTTATTACCACACCTGGGATGCTGCGTTGTTTCTAGCAACCAAGACGCGCTGCGGGGATACCAATGTAATGGTCAAGGTAGTGGACCCGGAGGATGCGTGCTGCTGCTACTGAGCCAACTGGACTTTGATGCAGAGGCGCTTCCTAACGGCGTAAAGAGACGCCCGGAGAATAAAACAACCGGACACACAAATCCGTGTACTACTACTGCTCATTCATTCCTGTTTTTTTTTTTGTCTTTCGAAAGTTAAACGGAAGAAGTGCGAGGAGTTTACGGCAGCGATGGTGCCGTTACACCTGACTCCCTTTGTCCGCGGGAGATACAGCACCGCCAAGCTGGTGATGCTCTGCTGGCTGTTCCTTGCTGGATTTACCTGCATTGGTGAGTTCAATGTATATCTTTTTTTTTATCATATGGCCCTGCTTCAACTTCACTGCGTTATTATTCTGAAAAATTATTTTAAATGCAAAGGCCTTTATGTTCACAATCACATAACATAAGGCATTGTGGCATTGATGGATGGTAAATGTACTCCGTCTAAGTACATCTGACATGTTCTTTCTGTCGGGCTGACTGTGTTTTTGCCAAACCCATGGCCTATGTCCGTATTACTCATTCGTTTGATATTCTGTGAGGCACTATTTTCTACCAATCTTCGTCAATTAGCAGTTCAAGGTTATAGAGGAGAGGGGCTCCGTTCATAAAAGATACATTTTCTTCAATGATGATCGGTTCGGTTGGTTCCATCTCAATTTACCAGTAAACAATCCAAGCAGTCCCGTGACATTACCGCTACATTATTAATGCTGCTGACACGTTTTGTGTGTGTGTGTGTGTGTGTGTGTGTGTGTGTGTGTGTGTGTGCAAGGCAACGAGGGCCACTCTGTGTCTTAGGCTTCAGAGGTCTGTTTGTCTCTCTCGTGCAGCTCCCCAGTAATTTCCTGGCCGATTGTAAATTAACTGGACAGAAGACACGCTGGCGCACGAGCCCGACCCAGTGATCCGGTGGCATGAATGAAAAGTAGCAGATGTATCCTCTCGAGATGAAAGTTCAGTACCTACCAGCACGTCACACACTGTAGTCGACATCAGTTTCTTCTGAAGAAGACACATGTTAAACTATTCATGATTCTTTAGTTGATAAGATACCCTAACTGGTTAAAACATTCCTTAATGTGCATTGAAATGCACAGCTGTTTTTTAAAACGTGCATTGACGAGGTGCAGACTCAGTTAAGCCATTTGTAAGAGTTCTCATGAATGGGGGAATTTGCTATGTTGGCTGAGTGAAGCAGAGAAGCATCCGATAGCACGTTTCGTTCCCCGGCTCTCTACTGTCCTGTCCAGTCCTCTCCAGTCCTCTCCTCTCTCTTATCTCCTTTCCTGTCCTATCCTTTCCTCTCCTCTCCTCTCCGTTCCTTTCCTGTCCTCTCCTTTCCTGTCCTCTCCTCTCCTTTCCTGTCCTGTCCTCTCCAGTCCTCTCCTCTCTCTCTCTCTCTCTCTCTCTCTCTCCTCTCCTCTCCTCTCCTCTCCTCTCCTCTCCTCTCCTCTCCTCTCCTCTCCTCTCCTTTCCTCTCCTCTCCTCTCCTCTCTTGTGCCTGGTCTTGCTATCTTCAGCAGTATTGTGACAGTTTTACGTGCTGTTAGTGGACCTAGTCTGCTGATGACGGCGTGATTTACAGAGGAGTTGTAGCCTTCTGTAGTCTACTGTAGCCTTCTGTGGCCTTCTGTAGTCTACAGTAGCCTTCTGTAGTCTACTGTAGCCTTCTGTAGTCTACTGTAGGCTACTGTAGCCTTCTGTAGCCTTGTGTAGTCTACTGTAGCCTTGTGTAGTCTACTGTAGTCTTATGTAGTCTACTGTAGCCTTCTGTAGTCTACTGTAGTCTACTGTAGCCTTATGTAGCCTTGTGTAGTCTACTGTAGCCTTGTGTAGTCTATTGTATCCTTCTGTAACCTTCTGTGGCCTTCTGTAGTCTTCTGTAGTCTACTGTAGCCTTCTGTAGTCTACTGTAGCCTTCTGTAGTCTACTGTAGCTTTCTGTAGTCTACTGTAGTCTACTGTAGACTTATGTAGTCTACTTTAGCCTTCTGTAACCTTCTGTGGCCTTCTGTAGGCTACTGTAGTCTACTGTAGCCTACTGTAGTCTACTGTAGCCTTCTGTATTCTACTTTAGCCTTCTGTAGTCTACTGTAGTCTACTGTAGTCTACTGTAGCCTTCTGTAGTCAACTGTAGTCTACTGTAGCCTTCTGTAGTCTATTGTAGCCTTCTGTAACCTTCTGTGGCCTTCTGTAGCCTTCTGTAACCTTCTGTGGCCTTCTGTAGGCTAATGTAGTCTACTGTAGCCTTCTGTAGTCTACTTTAGCCTTCTGTAGTCAACTGTAGTCTACTGTAGCCTTCTGTAGTCTACTGTAGCCTTCTGTAGTCTACTGTAGTCTACTGTAGTCTACTGTAGCCTTCTGTAGTCTACTGTAGTCTACTGTAGCCTTCTGTAGTCTACTGTAGCCTGTAGACTAGACTCTAGTTGGCATGTAAATGTTCTTTGATGTACAAGACAATAAACACCTCAGAGGAGAAAGAGGATGTGAAGTGTTGCAGTAGAACGGCAGGCACATTCAATCAGTGGTATGCATGATAACAACTGACACCTTATTACCTATAACTCTTGTTATTCATTTTCAAGGTTATATGGACCAATGACTTGCTTTGGATAAAGGCGTTTGCTAAGTGGCATGTATTATTCTAAAGATCCACACTATATTGTTCCTCCAGTGATTTCTTGGATGGTCTGGGTGTAATTCTCTCGGATGGTGCTGCTGAGCTGGAAGCTATGGTGGTTTGTGATGGTGGTTTGTGATGGTGGTTTGTGGTTGGTCTCTATTCTTAACGAACGTTTACATTTCACACTCCATTAGCCTTGCTGCTGTTCCTCTGCTGTTCTGCAGGCGCTGGACAGACACACACACACACACACACACACACACACACACACACACACACACACACACACACACACACACACACACACACACACACACACACACACACACACGCACACACACACACACACACACACACACACACACAGGCAGACATGCTAGTTCCCCTCAGGTCCGGGACAGAAGGCAGACATGGTACAGGTTGTGGAAATGCTTCTTTAGCTTCGGGACAATACACAAGATGTTGAATTAACCAATAGGCTTTTCTCTCGCATTAATTAGTGAATAATTAGGAATACATTGCGATTAAATAAATAGTCATGCTCCAGGGATCGTAATATTTCAAGTATAGAGTAAATATCAATGTAGGCAGTGGCATTCACAGGACGGCTATTTTATGATTCATCTGAGAATGACGGGAACTGATTGTGTGTGTGTGTGTGTGTGTGTGTGTGTGTGGGTATTACTAAGTTATATCCAAATCACTGCCTTGGGCCCTGTGTGGCATCGATCATCGACATGCCCCCTTTCTTTTTTCTTTCTTTCTTTTCTTTCTTTCTTTCTTCTTTCTTTCTTTCTTTCTTTCTTTCTTTCTTTCTCTTCTTTCTTTCTTTCTTTCTTTCTTTCTTTCTTTCTTTCTTTCTTTCTTTCTTTCTTTCTTTCTATGCATACAGTGTTGGTGTGTGTATAATTAAGCTGTCTAGTCCCCTAACACATGCAGGTCTATACTATAGGCCCCTTTAAGAATTTCCAAGCTGCCAGTATTGACTATCCTAGTGTTGGTGAATGGGGTGTGTTCCAGAAATGGATTGTCTAACACAGTCAGTTAAACAGTCAGTAACACAGTCAGTTAAACAGTCAGTAGTACAGTCAATAAAACAGTCAGTTAAACAGTCAGTAGTACAGTCAATAAAACAGTCAGTTAAACAGTCAGTAGCACAGTCAGTAACACAGTCAGTAACACAGTCAGTTAAACAGTCATTAACACAGTCAATTAAACAGTCAGTAACACAGTCAGTAACACAGTCAGTAGCACAGTCAGTAGCACAGTCAGTAACACAGTCAGTAGCACAGTCAGCTAAACAGTCAGTTAAACAGTCAGTAACACAGTCAGTAGCACAGTCAGTAGCAAAGTCAGTAACACAGTCAGTAACACAGTCAGTGACACAGTCAGTAGCACAGTCATTAACACAGTCAGTTGAACAGTCAGTAACACAGTCAGTAACACAGTCAGTTAAACAGTCAGTAACACAGTCTGTAACACAGTCAGTAACACAGTCAGTAACACAGTCAGTTAAACAGTCAGTAACACAGTCAGTTAAACAGTCAGTTACACAGTCAGTAACACAGTCATTAACACAGTCAGTAGCACAGTCAGTAACACAGTCAGTGACATAGTCAGTAGCACAGTCAGTTAAACAGTCAGTAACACAGTCATTAACACAGTAGGCATTTCTCTCGCATTAATTAATGAATAATTAGGAATACATTGTGATTAAATAAACAGGGATCGTAAGATGTCAAGTCTAGACTAAATAGCAATGTACATTTTCCCCAAAAGTACTCGTTACATTTTGAATGCTTAGCAGGACAGGAAAATGGTCCAATCCACACACTTATCAAGAGAACATCCCTGGTCATCCCTACTGCCTCTGATCTGGAGGACTCACTAAACAGAGAACATCCCTGGTCATCCCTACTGCCTCTGATCTGGAGGACTCACTAAAACAGAGAACATCCCTGGTCATCTCTACTGCCTCTGATCTGGAGGACTCCCTAAACAGAGAACATCCCTGGTCATCTCTACTGCCTCTGATCTGGAGGACTCCCTAAACAGAGAACATCCCTGGTCATCCCTACTGCCTCTGATCTGGAGGACTCACTAAACACACATGCTTTGATTGTAAATTATGTTGGAGTGTGCCCCTGGATATCAGTAAATAAACAAAACAAGAACATTGAATTTGAAATGATTTATACTTTTACTTTTGATACTTAAGTATATTTAAAACCAAATACTTTCAGGCTTTTACTCAAGTAGTATTTTACTGGGTGACTTTCACTTTTACTTGAGTCATTTTCTATTAAGGTATCTTGACTATCTGGGTACTTGTTCCACCACTACAGACACACACACACACACACACACACACACACACACACACACACACACACACACACACACACACACACACACACACACACACACACACACACACACACACACACGTACACACACTCACACAATAATGAACAGTCTTTGTCATCAGGCTGAATACCCTCCACCACCCTCTCCGCTCAGCCATAACAGATAGATCACTCATAACACAACAGGATGAAAAGCCAAAGTGCCCGAGTTAGCTCAAATCAAGACTGACAGCCTCTTCCTTTTGTAACTGAACCAGTTCTGTTTCCAGAGAGAAGACATGCTGCTATTTGATATTGACGGATGCAGAGTCAGCTGGTTTCAGGCTGCTGAGGGTAGGATAGTAGCCTAGTGTTGTGTTGATTTGCTGTGTGATGTACTGGGCCGAGATTGAGACTGTCATACGTCACACACACACACACACACACACACACACACACACACACACACACACACACACACACACACACACACACACACACACACACACACACACACACACACACACACACACACTACTAGTCTTTGTTCTGCTGTTCTGTTTCTATAGTCTTATAAGGATGGATGAATTAATTCCATCGAGTCACTAAAGATGAAGGAGGAGAAGAAGAAGATGGAATTAACATAATTTATTGGGTGGAGAAATGCCTCGCAGTCAAACAAATGTAAAATCACTTTTTCTTCTCTGTCACCCCAAA
>NC_138299.1:105366063-105486063 GCF_965601325.2 Salmo salar | reverse complement strand
TGTGTGACCGGTTTCTCCTATATAAATGTTATGGCATAGTGTGCATGTTATGGCGTAGACAATATTGGTGCTTTGAATGGTCATGAGTTGTGAGATAGGACTGGAGGTTTGTGCATGTGGATTTTGAATGTGTGAAAGTTGTCTATAATACTGTTGTTCAATGGGTAGTTTAGGAGTGGGTTTATTGGAACATTTTGCAAAAATTAAGAGATCCCTTAAATTGCAGTTTCTGCGGAAAGCTGATATGGGTCTGAATTCCTGAAGTGGGGGAAATGTACGTTGTGTTTGGGTGAAAGCGACTTTCAGTCTAGAGTGAAGGAGTCTGTTTACGTCAGAGAAGGTGCTGATAATGGGTATAATGTGGGGTTCTGTGTCTGTTGGGAGAATAGGAACAGGGGGTCTGGGAAAGGTCTGAGGGTGGAGGACAGGGATAGGATGGGGGGGATAGGGATACGGACCCAGAATCGGGAAAGGGATAAGGATAGGCGTGGGCTGTTCCCCCAGGTCAGAAGTCAGTACCTGGTCCAGAGTTCTAATGGGAGCGTTATGGAGGTTAAGGTTAGGGTTAAGGTTAAGGTTATAGTTAGGGTTAGGGTTAGGGTTAGGGTTAAGGTTAGGGTTAGGGTTAGAGTTAGGGTTAGGGTTAGGGTTAGAGTTAGGGTTAGGGTTAGGGTTAGAGGAGGCATCTGTTGAGCTAGTGGTCCAGATTTAGGGTTAGGGTTAGAGTTAGGGTTAGGGTTAGAGTTAGAGGAGGCATCTGTTGAGCTAGTGGTCCAGATTTAGGGTTAGGGTTAGAGTTAGGGTTAGGGTTAGAGTTAGGGTTAGGGTTAGATTTAGGGTTAGGGTTAGAGGAGGCATCTGTTGAGCTAGTGGTCCTGATATAGATAGATGACATAACCCTAACCCTAACCCTCTGGATATGTTACAAATGACACCCTATTCCCGATATAGTGCACTACTTTAGACCAGGTTCCGTAGGGTTATTTATAGCCCATAGGGCTCTGGTTAAAAGTAGTGCACTATATAGGGAATAGGGTGCCATTCAAGCCTCAGACTATATGTTATATTCAGTGATGTTATTGTGTACAGTATACATTATCAAACAGTGTTCATTCCCAGGGCCCACGTCAGGAAGCAGAGAAATAGACACCTATTTAACACTGCCTCCCTGTTCGTTCCCCCCAGTCCACGTCAGGAAGCAGAGAAATAGACACTTATTTAATACTGCCTCCCTGTTCGTTCCCAGGGCCCAGCCCACGTCAGGAAGCAGAGAAATAGACACCTATTTAACACGGCCTCCCTGTTTGTTCCCAGGGCCCAGTCCACGTCAGGAAGCAGAGAAATAGACACCTATTTAACACTGCCTCCCTGTTCGTTCCTCCCAGCCCACGTCAGGAAGCAGAGAAATAGACACCTATTTAACACCACCTTTCACAGGTTGCTGCTCTTTTTAGACATCTGAAAGATCCATCTGGAATAAATACCTGTGAAATTGTTTTCAATGGAGTGTTTTATACACATTCCTTGTTTGTCTCCTCCTTAACCACAATCTTTGTACAGATATATTGTTAGATTTGTCTGTCCTCTAATCCTATTCTCAACCGTTAGATATTAACCTAACCACAGATACATTCTATTATCAGATTTCTCTCCCTAACCCTAATCCTAATCTCATCCGTGAGATATTAACCAAACCACAGATACATTGTATTATCAGATTTCTCTCTCCCTAACCCTAATCCTAATCTCAACCATTAGATATTAACCTAGCCACAGATACATTCTATTATCAGATTTCTCTCTCCCTAACCCTAATCCTAATCTCATCCATTAGATGTTAACCTAACCACAGATCTAGGACCAGTAAACCTGCTCTAATCCAAGATGTAACCATGAGATACTGACCTAACCACAGGTCTTGGATCAGCGTTCTCTGTCCCTAATCCTTACCTTAACCATTATGGCATTTCAAACAGATTTGAACGTAGATCAGTAGGGGAGGCAGGTAACCTAGTGGTTAGAGAGTTGGGCCAGTAACTGAAAGGTTGCAAGATCGAATCCCCGAGCCGACAAGGTGAAAATCTCTCATTCTGACCCTGAACAAGGCAACCCATTGTTCCTAGGTCGTCATTGTAAATAAGAGTTTGTTCTTAACTGACTTTCCTAGTTAAATAAAGGATAAAAAATATAAAAGCTCAGTGGTAATTAGATGTTTATTCATAAAACTAGTCATTTTGGGATTGCCCCATTCCTGTCCTCCCACTGTGTGATCAATCCTCTTCTCTTATTGGTTAATTGGCTATCAATTAGTGTCTAGGAGCAGTGCTTAGCAACCCAGAGGTGTTCTATTATGATGTATCTATCAGGGTCCGCAGGGCCCACTCAGGCCCTCACCATTACACTGTGCGTGTGTGTGTGTGTGTGTGTGTGTGTGTGCATATGGGGGGTGGATGTGTGTGTGTGTGTGTGTGTGTGTGTGGTGTGTGTGGTGTGTGTGTGTGTGTGTGTGTGTGTGTGTGTGTGTGTGTGTGTGTGTGTGTGTGTGTGTGTGTGTGTGTGTGTGTTTTTGTCTGGTTGTCTGGTTGCCAGCTCAACCTTGAAGAGAAATCCAGTTTTATTATCACGATCATCCAATTAGCTGAGAGTATCTATTTGTCCTGTATAACAGACTAAACTCCTTGACTAAATAGACCACACTGTCGAGCTCTGATCACTCTGTCTCGTCCCTACTGTATTACTCATGGTGTGTGTGTGTGTGTGTGTGTGTGTGTGTGTGTGTGTGTGTGTGTGTGTGTGTGTGTGTGTGTGTGTGTGTGTGTGTGTGTGTGCTTGTGTGTGTGTGTGTGTGTGTGGTGTGTGTGTGTGTGTGTGTGTGTGTGTGTGTGTGTGTGTGTCTGGCTGGCTGGCACACAGACAGGCCCAGGGATTTGTGTTGTTGACAAGATGAGAAAGAGATGTGCATCCCAAATGGCATCCTATTGTCAAATAAAGTGCACTGCTTTTGACCGGGGCTCATTGGGACACAGGCAGAGACACACTGACCTTTCCTCATTATGGTTCTGTTTCCAGGCTCCGTCAGGCTGCATGATGCTCCAGGCTAGCAATTCAACTAAGTCAACACACAGCTTCTCCTTCTCTCCTCGCTGCATTTTAGCACACACACACACACACACACACACACACACACACACACACACACACACACACACACACACACACACACACACACACACACACACACACACACACACACACACACAAAACGGCTGGTGTGAGCGACTGTGCTCCTGTGGTGTGTGTGTGTGTGGAACATGTGTTTGTTTTATAATTCAGTATTGATACGACATTATTACCCCAACCCTTACCTTTTGAGTTGCTCTGTTTGCTTTTCAGGGTTTCTATTAATGAACCACATCACCTTATAATATCACACTAAACAGATAAAACACCTTATAATATGACATTAAAGATATAAAACACCTTATAATATCACACTAAAGAGATAAACCAATTATAATATCACACTAAACAGATAAACCAATTATAATATCACACTAAACAGATAAACCAACTTATAATATGAAACTTAACCAGGGGTCTCCAACCTTTTCTAGAATGAGAACTATAAAACATGTTGTGAGCTAAAATTTGTATTTTTTTCTATCTTTCAAATAGACACATTCTGCAACTCTCCCCTGCAGCTCTTCCCAGGGGCCTTGTCAATACATAATGCTTCATAGAAATCTCAAAGGAAAGGGCCCTATAAAATCTGTGATCCCCCCCCTAAATTATGTTTTATCAGTTTTATTTTTGCTGGTTTTAGATTTTGCTTCATTTTTCACTCTCAAAATTACAAATTGTTTGTAGAGAAACAACGAAAATAGATGTTCTGAGTCCATGGCTATGCTTAAATCAAATCAGAAGACAATTTCTTTTCAGGTCTGGAAGTAAACGAATACATTTACGTTTTTGGGTGTAATTCCCCTTTAATTGTGCATCTGGCCCTTTAATTGCGCGTCTAGTGTACCGTCTAATGTGCCGGTCGAGTGATGGTTCTGTACTGCGCCGCTCTTTTCATGGCAAAGTTTACAAATAACAAATAATAGATATAAATGATATACTTCCTCGTGATATACTTTGCCTACTTTTCAGTTAACATTTATTTGAGAAGGTTTTGGGGAAAGTATTTCTGTCAACCCACTAGAAGGTTATCACATCTACTGTCTTCACACAGAGCGATAAAAAAACACGTACCACATAGACAGACAGGGACAATATCGCTGTAAATTAATTGGCAGATATTGTGTTTGTTTTGGCTTTTAAAGCCAATAGAGGCTAACCAGGGGAGAGATTATGTTAAAGTTGCCTTGATAAGATAGCAGCTGGGAACTTGCGGTGTCAGATTACTTGTGAGATTTGTTTATGACACTTTGCAGTGAAACACGTGAAACTTGCACTTTCAGAATAGTTTGGCGAGCTACTCATCCCTCATCCTGTTCCTCGTTCTGTTCCTCGTCTTTGTCCTGTTCCTTGTCCTTACCTTTCAATTCTCCTCATCTAGGGATATCTATATTGTATTTACATATCTGCACAATCTCATGTAAATAAACCATATGTGAATCATCTGTGACATGTACTAATCTACCAGAATATCTTGTTGCCCCTGTATATTAGTATGGGCAGTTACAGACCACAGAAACAAGGAAACAAAACAACCCTGATCTGGATGCTCTCTCTGATGTTGTTCTCCAACACAAAGGGGGCCTTCCAAATGGCATCCTACTCCCTATCCAGTGCACTACTTTTGACCAGAGCCTAGGAAATGGGGTGCCATTTGGAACACATACAAAGCCTTTAGTGGTGAAATGGGCTCTGAACTGAACATTACGGATTTACAGCTTAAAGCAAAGCAGCAGCTCTCCTTGGCAAGGCCAGGAGGAGAGGAGACAGAGTGTGTGTATATGTGTCAGTGTGTGCATATGCGTGTGTGCGTGTGTGTGTGTGTGTGTGTGTGTGTGTGTGTGTGTGTGCGCGTGTGTGTGCGTCACATGGAGCACAGGCAGAGCCCAGGTAGGGCTCGCTGGAACACATTCAGCTCCTTTTCCGTCAGAATGAATCATGTCAACAGAGCCAGCATGGGGACTAGCTAGATGTTCCTGTACTTTACAGTATGCTTCATCATTCCCCTGCAGCCCTATGGATTCTAATGTATAGTGACAATGCATTGATGTTGAGTCAAACTAATTGTTGTGTTTTTTTGTAACGTATTCCTACCTCTTATTGTGCTTGTCTCCGACGTTTGAGTTTCAAAGCCGGTGTTTAGAGAACCACAGTGGCACCACTGAGAGCTTTTGACTTGATTTATCAAACATTTCAGGTAATATATTTTGTCTAGAAATGGTTCAGTGCTGTTTTTCAGCAACACCACTCTTCGTCTATTTCTGTTCAAAACTAATCATTCTGAAGAGCAAAACCTTGGCACGTGTATTATCTGATGTTTTGTGACAATATGTAACCAACCGCATCGATTTGATCTCATGTATCAAAATTTGAGAGCAAGAGAGCTCTTCTTTGTCTACACCCAGTCAGCATCGTTCACACCCTCTTAAGACTTAACCCCACCCATCTCTTTAAGGCTCCACATGAGAGGCCATGTGCTAAACAGAGTGAGTAGTAGGTGTAAACAAACAAAGATTTCAGGATTAAAAGTGGTAAAAGGTGTAGCCTACAATAAGGAAAAACTCCAGGTAAAAATACCCTTTATCTAGTCCTTTATCCTAATCTGACGTTGGTGCAGGTCATGTTGTTCTTCACATTACCGTCTCTGGTAAAACACACACTATATCAAATACCATTTTAATGTATTAGTCACATGCACAGGATACAAAAGGTGTAAACATTACAGTGAAATGGTTACTTGCATAGCAGCTATATCAAAAACAGAAAGAGTCCAGATAAAAAATTGTTTGTAAATATTTTATAATTATTAGATGACTCTTAGCCGACACACTTGTCTAAATTGATGGGTCATGTGAAGGAAGTGCTATAACCACCCCACAGCCACATCTAGCTAAGTGGATGGGTCACTACTGTCTAGACATCTACACATGCTCATGAAATACCATAGATGGCTGTAATCACTCCCAGACACACCTGGCTAACTTGACGCGTCATGTAATCATCTGGTGAAGTGAAGTCTTTTTGTTTTAGACATGTAGCTAGCTAGCTAGCTAAACAATGAACCGGCGTAATCCCAACTCATACTACTACCAATACAAACATTGTCAGAGCTGTAGTATGAATGTACAGGTAGCTAAAGCTAATCAACGAAGTTCAATATTAGCTAGGTAACATTGAGGCTATAACTAGCAATGCAAATTGACTTCTGATTCAAATTATATTACTACACAGATCATACACATAACGTTAGCTAGCGAACCAGCAAGCTAACGTTCGCTAGTTAGCTAACAGTACGCTTTAACTTACAATTAAAACGAATTTCTGACGAAATTAGATGCGTATAATATCTGAAAATGTAGCTAGACTCTTACCTGTATTCATGGTTGAACACTTTACGACAGACTGGAACCTCTGTTATGTTTGTAGCTACATCTTGTTGGATGGGTAGCTAGCTGTGTCAAGACACTCTGGTTCACACTGACCGTGGCGTGTGGAGAAAGTATCACCATCACTTTTTCGCCAACTGATCTGTCGATGGCGCCTGCTAAATTCAGGGCATCAATGTTGTTGAGAAAAGTCAGTGTGTCAGACAGGTGTGTTAGGTTCAGATGTCAGGTTGAGACTGAGAGACTGTCAGAGAGGTATTTTAAAACGAGATATCAGGTTGAGGCTGAAAGACTATCAGAGAAGTATTTTAGTGAAACTGAGAGACTATTGTGGTGGGTATATAAAACTGAGGATCTGCTGGAGTCCAAGTCAAACCAAGATTTTTTTTATTTCTGAGCTCAGAGAGAATAACAGAGTTACACAGTGAAGTGTAGACAGTCTGAATTCCGAAGCACATATCTTTATACTTCCTGTTCTTGGGTGTGATCTCAGTTCCCTTTTAATCTATACATGGACACAGGAGCAAGGTGTTTTAAAAAATAATTATTTGTTCACCTTTATTTAACCAGGTAGGCCATTTTATTTACAACTGCGACCTGGCCAAGATAAAGCAAAGCAGTGTGACACAAACAACAACACAGTTACACATGGGATAAACAAACATTCAGTCAATAACACAATAGAAAAATCTATATACAGTGTGTGCAAATGTAGTATGATTAGGGAGGTAAGGCAATAAATAGGCCATAGTGGCGAAATAATTACAATTTAGCAATTAAACACAGACCAGTGAGCTGAGATAAGGCTGGGCTTTACCTAGCAAAGACTTATGGATGACCTGGGGCTAGTGGGTTTGGCAACGAATATGAAGCGAGGGCCAGCCAACGAGAGCATACAGGTCGCAGTGGTGGGTGGTATATGGGGCTTTGGTGACAAAACGGATGGCACTGTGATAGACTGCATCCAATTTTCTGAGTAGAGTGTTGGAGGCTATTTTGTAAATTACATCGCCGAAGTCAAGGATCGGTAGGATAGTCCGTTTTACGAGGGTATGTTTGGCAGCATGAGAGAAGGATGCTTTGTTGTGAAATAGGAAGCCGATTCTAGATTGAATTTTGGATTGGAGATGCTTAATGTGAGTCTGGAAGGAGAGTTTACAGTCTAACCAGACACCTTGGTATTTATAGTTGTCCACATATTCTAAGTCAGAACCGTCCAGAGTAGTGATGCTAGATGGGCGGGCGGGTGCAGGCAGCGATCCGTTGAAGAGCATGCATTTAGTTTTACTTGCATTTAAGAGCAGTTGGAGGCCACGGAAGGAGAGTTGTATGGCATTGAAGCTCGTCTTGAGGTTTGTTAATTAAGTCTAGGCATCCCGCTAGCAGGACAACTTCCGGTGAAACTGGAGGGAGCACATTTCAAATAAATAATCATAAAAATTATGGATATTAACCTCTATGGGACCGGCGGGACGAATTCGTCCCACCTACGTAACAGCCACTGCCAGCCTGTGGCGCGATTTTCAAAATCTTCAAAATCCTATTACTTCAATTTCTCAAACATATGACTATTTTACAGCCATTTAAAGATAAGACTCTCGTTAATCTAACCACACTGTCCGATTTCAAAAAGGCTTTACAACGAAAGCAAAACATTAGATTATGTCAGCAGAGTACCAAGCCAGAAATAATCAGACACCCATTTTTCAAGCCAGCATATAATGTCACCAAAACCCAGAAGACAGCTAAATGCAGCACTCACCTTTGATGATCTTCATCAGATGACAACCCTAGGACATTATGTTATACAATACATGCATGTTTTGTTCAATCAAGTTCATATTTATATCAAAAACCAGCTTTTTACATTAGCATGTGACGTTCAGAACTAGCATACCCCCCGCAAACTTACGGGGAATTCGCTAACATTTTACTAAATTACTCACGATAAACGTTCACAAAAAGCATAACAATTATTTTAAGAATTATAGATACAGACCTCCTCTATGCACTCGATATGTCCGATTTTAAAATAGCTTTTTGGTGAAAGCACATTTTGCAATATTCTAAGTACATAGCCCAGGCATCACGGGCTCGCTATTTAGACACCCGGCAAGTTTAGCACTCACCATAATCATATTTACTATTATAAAAATGTCATTACCTTTTGTTGTCTTCGTCAGAATGCACACCCAGGACGTCTACTTCAATAACAAATGTTGGTTTGGTCCAAAATAATCCATCGTTATATCCGAATAGCGGCGTTTTGTTCGTGCGTTCCAGACACTATCCGAAATAGTAAAGAAGTGTCGCGCGCTTGGCGCAATTCCTGACAATAAAATTCAAAGTATTCCATTGCCGTACGTCGAAGCATGTCAACCGCTGTTTAAAATCAATTTTTACGTCATTTTTCTCGTAGAAAAGCGCTAATATTCCGACAGGGAATCTCCTTTTCGGCAAACAGAGGAAAAAATCCCAAAGGCGGGGGCGGTCGGGGTCACGCGCATAAGCTAGTGTCTCTTGATGGGCCACTTGAGAAAGGCGATAATGTGTTTCAGCCTGGGGCTGGAATGACGACATTCTCTTTTTTCCCGGGCTATGAGAGCCTATGGAAGACGTGGGAAGTGTCACGTTAGAGCAGAGATCCTTAGTAAATGATAGAGATGGCAAAGAAGTTCCAGAAATGGTCAGACAGGCCACTTCCTGTAAAGGAATCTCTCAGGTTTTGACCTGCCATTTGAGTTCTGTTATACTCACAGACACCATTCAAACAGTTTTAGAAAATTTAGGGTGTTTTCTATCCATATGTAATAAGTATATGCATATTCTAGTTACTGAGTAGGAGTGGTAACCAGATTAAATCGGGTATGTTTTTTATCCAGCCGTGTCAATGCTGCCCCCTAGCCCTAACAGGTTAAACATTTAGGTACATACAATTGTCTTATCTAAGATGGCGTAGCAGTCAGACGTCTTTGTCTTTGTCTTTGTCCTGCCGTGTCCCTTGTATATATCTTTTTACATCTTTTTCTTCGCATATCTTTAAAAAATATTTTCCTTAACTTCAACTTCTAAATACTCTCCTGCAACCCGCCTCACCCAATGTGGCGTGGATCTGTTTTTTTTCTAAAGTATTTCTATTTACTTCGGATCTGGAACCCCTCAACTGAAGCTAGCCAGCTAACTACCCTCCAGCTATCAATCAGCAAACCATTGCTAGCGGTCATCAGCTAACCTTTCGGAAAGCTCTCGCCAGTTCGAACAACGTGACTCAAACCAGAGCATAACGGACCTATTGTTATTATTTTTTTTTTTTCCCCATATCCCCGGATTCCTACCGCAAACTCTGAACATTTTCATCTGGATCTTCGCAACTAGCTAACCGCAATCCCGGGTGACTACTCCTGGCTAGCGTTTCCATTCCGCAGCAAGCACCAATTAGCCTGAAGCTAGCCCGACCAGGGCTCCTGTGCAACCACCGAAGCCCACACCTGGGCTACAATATCTGGACCCCTTCTACTGCCGGTACGGGGTACGGAACCCCGCTGATCCTCTACGACTGGAATACCGACATAATCTGCCCGAGGATTCCAATAGGCCCCTCAGGCGTGACGTCCGCTGAAGGCCCATTCTGCTAACCGGCCTACTAGCTACCTAGAGCTACTTGGAACCCTACTAATTCCACAACTGGTCTATCGACATCACCGCACGAAGAGGCAAAAACAGACTTACCCCTATCGCGACGTCCCCAAAAGGCTAACTTGCTAGCACCGGTCTGTTAACTGCTAGCTTGCTTGCCCCGGTCTGCTAACTGCTAGCTTGCCTGCCCTGGTCTGCTAACTGCTAGCTTGTTTAGCCCCAGCCTACTAACTGTTAGCATCGGCCTGCTAACTGTCTGAATTGCCGTGTCCCCCGCATGTCAAAAATGTTATAAATTGATTTGCATTTTAATGAGGGAAATAAGTATTTGACCCCTCTGCAAAACATGACTTAGTACATGGTGGCAAAACCTTTGTTGGGAGACGGCTCTGACTTAGAATACGTGGACAACTACAAATACTTGGGTTTCTGGTTAGACTGTAAACTCTCCTTCTCGACTCACATAAAGCATCTCCAATCCAAAATTAAATCTAGAATCGGCTTCCTATATCGCAACAAAGCATCCTTCACTCATGCTGCCAAACATACCCTCGTAAAACTGACCATCCTACCGATCCTCCACTTCGGTGATGTTATCTATAAAATAGCCTCCAACACTCTACTCAACAAACTGGATGCAGTCTATCACAATGCCATGCTTTTTGTCACCAAAGCCCCATACACTACCCACCATTGCGACCTGTACGCTCTCGTTGGTTGGCCCTCGCTTCATACTCGTCGCCAAACCCACTGGCTACAGGTTATCTACAAGTCTCTGCTAGGTAAAGCCCCGCCTTATCTCAGCTCACTGGTCACCATAGCAGCACCCACTCGTAGCACGCGCTCCAGCAGGTATATCTCACTGGTCACCCCCAAAGCCAATTCCTCCTTTGGTCGTCTTTCCTTCCAGTTCTCTGCTGCCAATGACTGGAACGAACTGCAAAAATCTCTGAAGCTGGAGACTTATATCTCCCTCACTAGCTTTAAGCATCAGCTGTCAGAGCAGCTTACCGATCACTGCACCTGTACATAGCCCATCTGTAAACAGCCCATCTATCTACCTACCTCATCCCCATACTGTATTTATTTATTTATCTTGCTCCTTTGCACCCCAGTATCTCTACTTGCACATTCATCTTCTGCACATCTACCATTCCAGTGTTTAATTGCTATATTGTAATTACTTCGCCACCATGGCCTATTTATTGCCTTAACTTACCTCATTTGCACTCACTGTATATATACTTTTTGTTTTCTTTTGTTCTACTGTATTATTGACTGTATGTTTTGTTTATTCCATATTTAACTCTGTGTTGTTTTATGTGTCAAATTGCTATGCTTTATCTGGGCCAGGTCGCAGTTGTAAATGATAACTTGTTCTCAACTAGCCTACCTGGTTAAATAAAGGTGAAATAAAAAATAAATAAATAAAATTATATCGGTTGAAACCTTAAATTCTTGTTAATCTAACTGCACTGTCCAATTTACAGTAGGCTTTACAGCGAATGCATGCCATGCGATTGTTTTGAGGATGGCACCCCACATCAAAATATTTTTCCACCGGCACAGGTTTCACAAATTCAAAAATAGCGATTAAATATTCACTTACTTTTTGAAAATCTTCCTCTGATTTGTCATCCAAAGGGTTCCAGCTATAACATGTAGTGTCGTTTTGTTAGATAAAATCCTTCTTTATTTCCCAAAATGTCTGTTTAGTTGGTGCCATCAATTTGAGTAATCCATTCGTTCAACATGCCAAGATAGGATTCCGAAAATCTACCCCTAAACTTTGTTTCAACAAGTCAAAATAAGTTTATATTAAATCCTCAGATACCCTAAGAAGTATGTTCAATAGGAAAATGATATTAGCAGGTGCGTGTCCTCTTCATCATGCGCGCATTCACGAATTTCCAAGTCTGTGTCCCTATAGTAAAACTCATTATTCTTACTCGTTTTGGAAGAAACAAGCCTGAAACCTTGAATAAAGACTACTGACACCCAGTGTAAGCTATAGGAATTGCATACTGGGAGATAGATTTAATTATTTCCATATACGTTCCATTGTAGGAGCATGGGCTCTCAAAAACAATATAATTTCCGGTTGGTTTTTCTTTGGATTTTCTCCTACCATATCTATTGTGTTATAGTCTCATACATTATTTTAACATTTATACAAACTTCAAAGTGTCTTCTTTCCAATGGTATCGATAATATGCGTATCCTGGCTTCAGGGCCTGAGCAACAGGCAGTTTACTTTGGGCACGTCAGTCAGGGGGAAATTGTGAAAAAAGGACCCTAGCCTGAAGAAGTTTTAACACAGTGTCCAAAGAAGGGCCAGAAGTATACAGAATGGTGTCGTCTGCTTAGAGGTGGATCAGAGAATCACCAGCAGCATTAGCGACATCATTGATTTATACAGAGAAAAGAGTCAGCTTGAGAATTGAACCCTGTGGCACCCCCATAGAGATTGCCAGAGGTCCGGACAACAGGCCCTCCGATTTGACACACTGAACTCTATCTGAGAAGTAGTTGGTGAACCAGGCGAGGCAGTCATTTGAGAAACCAAGGCTGTTGAGTCTCCCGATAAGAATGCAGTGATTGACAGAGTCGAAAGCCTTGGCCAGGTCGATGAAGATGGCTGCACAGTATTGCAACACAGGATTATACTCCCAAGAACAGGAGATTGTAATGGAGTCAGTTTCACACAGTTTCAAAAGGTTAGTCACATACTCAGTTATGGGGACACATACAATTACAATTTTCCATTACACTTCCTCCCTTTTGTTAATGCCTTAACAATTATGTAATACATTTTAAATGTAGCAAAGCTTCTAAAGGCACAATATCCTCAAGTCCACCAATTATTCCTTGTAAGTCTCATCCGTTTTAAACCTTCAACCCTTTACCCATCATATACAGTTCTAACTTGCCAGTTTCTACTAGCGATTAGACACACTTTTATTACAATCATTTATAGAAAGGATTCTTCTTCAAGAGCTGAAAGGTGAGGGGTCGGAGCCCAATTGGGCGCTGGCTAAAGGTCAGGCCAGGCATCACTGTCTTCAGCAGTAAAGGGTAGCTCAGGTAATCCTTCACAACATTTAACATTACATTTGGCCTTGAATTTGTTAGCAGTTTTAAGCACAAATTACAGCAAAACTTCAACATGAGGATGAGCTGCAAAATCAGTACATTTGGCTAAGACAACTTCTAAAAACACAGTTACATTATCCATCCTCCAAACCCAGTCGTCCATTCTTGCCACCAACTACCGGACTGGGGAGTAAATTCGACACATTAACTTATTTTCTAATTCTGCTATCTGTTGTGTAATTGAGGAAATATTCCTAGAGATATCTGTGATGTCAGTGCAACATTACCAGCCGCTAGGAGAGTAGTCAAGTGCTCCACGGTTTTTGGAGGGTCATCATTCTAGTAGCGGCTAGTTCACCAGATAGTTCTTCCAAACCAAGCAGCAGGAAGGTTTGCCAAAGTCTCAACAGCATCAGAGATATCAGAAATTTGGATCCAGGGCCACACATAACCCCATAAGATGGGATAACCGTCCCTAGGGCTTTGTTCCAGGCATTTGTACTAGTTGTGGGCAGTGATCTCTTTGGTTGGGTCATGGGGTGCATTGGTTTGGCCTTCATGGCAGGTAAAACCTTTGCCAGAGCACGTAAACCGTGTTTTGGTCCCCCAGGTAAATGGGGTAATAAGTATGATCCCCCAGGTAAATAGGGTAATAAGTATGATCCCCCAGGTAAATGGGGTAAGCAGTATGATCCCTCAGGTAAATAGGGGTAAGCAGTATGATCCCCCATGTAAATAGGGGTAAGCAGTATGATCCCCCAGGTAAATAGGGGTAAGCAGTATGGTCCCCAAGGTAAATAGGGGTAAGCAGTATGAACCCCCAGGTAAATAGGGGTAAGCAGTATGGTCCCCCAGGTAAATAGGGGTAAGTAGTATGGTCCCCCAGGTAAATAAGGGTAAGCAGTATGGTCCCCCAGGTAAATAGGGGTAAGCAGTATGGTCCCCCAGGTAAACAAGGGTAAGCAGTATGGTCCCCCAGGTAAATAGGGGTAAGCAGTATGGTCCCCCAGGTAAACAGGGGTAAGCAGTATGGTCCCCCAGGTAAACAGGGGTAAGCAGTATGGTCCCCCAGGTAAATAGGGGTAAGCAGTATGGTCCCCCAGGTAAATAGGGGTAAGCAGTATGATCCCCCAGGTAAATAGGGTAAACAGTATGGTCCCCCAGGTAAATAGAGGTACGCAGTATGGTCCCCCAGGTAAATAGGGGTAAGCAGTATGGTCCCCCAGGTAAATAGGGGTAAGCAGTATGATCCCCAGGTAAATAGGGGTAAGCAGAATGATCCCTCAGGTAAATAGGTGTAAGCAGTATGGTCCCCCAGGTAAATAGGGGTAAGCAGTATGGTCCCCCAGGTAAATAGGGGTAAGCAGTATGATCCCCGAGGTTAATAGGGGTAAGCAGTATGCTCCCCCAGGTAAATAGGGGTAAGCAGTATGGTCCCCACAGGTAAATAGGGGTAAGCAGTATGGTCCCCCAGGTAAATAGGGGAACGCAGTATGATCCCCAGGTAAATAGGGGTAAGCAGTATGATGCCTCAGGTAAATAGGTCTAAGCAGTATGGTCCCCCAGGTAAATAGCGGTAGGCAGTATGATCCCCCAGGTGAATAGGGGTAAGCAGTATGATCCCCCAGGTAAATAGGGGTAAGCAGTATGATCCCCCAGGTAAATAGGGGTAAGCAGTATGATCCCCCAGGTAAATAGGGGTAAGCAGTATGGTCCCCAAGGTAAACAGGGGTAAGCATAATGGTCCCCCAGGTAAATAGGGGTAAGCAGTATGATCCCCAGGTAAATAGGGGTAAGCAGTATGATCCCCCAGGTAAATAGGGGTAAGCAGTATGATCCCAGGTAAATAGGGGTAAGCATAATGGTCCCCCAGGTAAATAGGGGTAAGCAGTATGGTCCCCCAGGTAAATAGGGGTCAGCAGTATGATCCCCAGGTAAATAGGGGTAAGCAGTATGATCCCCCAACTAAATAGGGGTAAGCAGTATGGTCCCCCAGGTAAATAGGGGTAAGCAGTATGATCCCCCAGGTAAGTAGGGGTAAGCAGTATGGCCCCCCAGGTAAATAGGGGTAAGCAGTATGGTCCCCCAGGTAAATAGGGGTAAGCAGTATGGTCCCCCAGGTAAATAGGGGTAAGCAGTTTGGTCCCCCAGGTAAATAGGGGTAAGCAGTTTGGTCCCCCAGGTAATATAACATGTTTGGAGTTGTGGTAGCTATGGTATTTGTACAGCTCTCAGTGATAGACATTGGCCTTATAAACAGTGGTGGGATAGGCATTGACCTTATAAACAGTGTGGGGGGATAGGCATTGACGTTATAAACAGTGTGGGGGGATAGGCATTGACCTTATAAACAGTGTGGGGGGATAGGCATTGACGTTATAAACAGTGTGGGGGGATAGGCATTGGCCTTATAAACAGTGTGGGGGGATAGGCATTGACGTTATAAACAGTGTGGGGGGATAGGCATTGGCCTTATAAACAGTGTGGGGGGATAGGCATTGACGTTATAAACAGTGTGGGGGGATAGGCATTGACCTTATAAACAGTGTGGGGGGATAGGCATTGACCTTATAAACAGTGTGGGGGGATAGGCATTGGCCTTATAAACAGTGTGGGGGGATAGACATTGGTCTTATAAACAGCGTGGGGGGATAGGCATTGGCCTTATAAACAGTGTGGGGGGATAGACATTGGCCTTATAAACAGTGTGGGGGGATAGGCATTGGCCTTATAAACAGTGTGGGGGGATAGGCATTGACCTTATAAACAGTGTGGGGGGATAGGCATTGGCCTTATAAACAGTGTGGGGGGATAGGCATTGGCCTTATTAACAGTGTGGGGGGATAGGCATTGGCCTTATAAACAGTGTGGGGGGATAGACATTGGCCTTATAAACAGTGTAGGGGTGTAGACATTGACCTTATAAACAGTGTGGGGGGATAGACATTGACCTTATAAACAGTGTGGGGGGATAGACATTGGCCTTATAAACAGTGTGGGGGTGTAGACATTGACCTTATAAACAGTGTGGGGGGATAGGCATTGGCCTTATAAACAGTGTGGGGGGATAGACATTGGCCTTATAAACAGTGTGGGGGTGTAGACATTGACCTTATAAACAGTGTGGGGGTGTAGACATTGACCTTATAAACAGTGTGGGGAACAATTGTTGAATGAAACATCTTGCAAGTTTTACAGTCAGTAAGTCTTATTGCCATCAGGTGAAAAAAAACCCTTGACACAGATTTAGGTGTCATTCCACAACCACGATGTCGTTGTCCAGTAGTTCAGGGTAGGGTCATGGGGATCTGATGGCGAATGGTTAACATGTTCAATTCCACTCAACAACACCATCTCACTTCTGACACCTGTTTCACCGGCGCGTTGTCCGTCTTCATCAGCATTCTTATAAATATTTAATTGGGCGACAAACCAGTAGAACGATGGGCTCTACCTATCATATACGTCAAAAACCAGTGGGACGACGTTAACCTCATGGGAGAGAAGTCTCCTCCAACATTTTCCGAAGCTTTTGCTCAGCCATAACTTTGCATAGTCTTATTTTTACACGGTCTGATTGGTGCGTTCTACCGCACCCCCGCTGGCCGGATGATATGAACAGTGAAGTGCGCAAGTCAATACCTAGACCCTCAGATAAACTCTTAATTACATTATTTACAAAATGTGAGCCATTGTCGCTTGAAAGTTTTGTCTGAATCCGCCAGCTGCGAACAATTTCTCTAATTAGTGCCTTAGCTACTGTAGATGATGATGCATGCCTGCATTGGAAAACATTCTATCCATTTAGAAAACAAGTCCACTCTTAGCAGACAATACTTGTACCCCTGACAGGGAGAGAGTTCATTAAAATTCATCATCAAGTGACTGAAAAACATCTCAGTTGTGAGGTGAGCTGATATAAGCACGGGTACAACTCTTCCAACATTATGGGCTGCACAAATAGAACATAGTTTACACAAATGTTCAGCTAAATGAGTAAACCCATAATGTATGCCAATGTCTATTAACATATATACACCACCCCCCCTCTTTTGACACATGGTCCAAACCATGTGACAATTTCGCAAAGTAGGGAAAATCCACTGGAGGGAGTACAGGGTGGCCCGTAGGCCCTAGCCAGACGCCATAAGAGGGGGTCACGCGTGCACGTACACTGCCAACGTTTCTTTTCCACTGCGTCAGCCCCCTGTCATAGTAGAGATACATCATTTAAAGGAACGAGAGGTGACAGGGTCAATCCATGCCATCACAAGGAGAGGGGAGGTAGGGGAGTCCACAAGAGCATTTCCTAGGGAAACAGGATCAATGGGTTTAGTATGAGCCTCACATTTACAAATTGCAAGTGTGGAGGGCAGGAGTACTTCTTCAAACAGTTATTTAACCTTGTTATGGTGTGCTATTGGTTTACCAGCTGGAGGTGAGGAAACCAGAGGGTTACAAAAAATGTGACATACACCAAAAGCACACTGAGAGTCAGTATACATTGTGAGGGACTTTCCCTATCCCAACACACAGGCACGTGTGAGAGCAAACAGCTCAACTGGCTGTGCAGAGAAATGGCAGGGCAGTCTGGCTGCCTCCTCAATACTGTGGGGCTGTACGCTTTTCTGTGTTGACGAGTAAGGTTGCAGGGTTCAAAACAGTACATTGTTTCAGAGTAACATGAGACATTTTAAGTAAAACATTCTTCCATTGTAGTAGCCGTGAAGGGGGTGGTGAGATGTCCTGTCCTTGCCTGTGAGATTTGAAGGGTTGAAGACAGAATGAGGCACATGAATGGTTAACCTCTTACATCTAGACGTTCCGCTAGCGGAACACCTGCTCCAATATCCAATGATAGGCGTGGCGCGAATTACAAATTCCTCAAAAATACAAAAACTTCCATTTTTCAAACATATGACTATTTCACAGCATTTTAAAGATAAGACTCTCCTTTATCTAACCACACTGTCCGATTTCAAAAAGGCTTTACAACGAAAGCAAAACATTAGATTATGTCAGCAGAGTACCAAGCCAGAAATAATCAGACACCAATTTTTCAAGCTAGCATATAATGTCACAAAAACCCAGAAGACAGCTAAATGCAGCACTAACCTTTGATGATCTTCATCAGATGACAACCCTAGGACATTATGTTATACAATACATGCATGTTTTGTTCAATCAAGTTCATATTTATATCAAAAACCAGCTTTTTACATTAGCATGTGACGTTCAGAACTAGCATACATGCATGTATGCAAACTTCCGGCGAATTCACAAAGAATTTACTAAATTACTCACGATAAACGTTCACAAAAAGCATAACAATTATTTTAAGAATTATAGATACAGAACTCCTCTATGCACTCGATATGTCCGATTTTAAAATAGCTTTTTGGTGAAAGCACATTTTGCAATATTCTAAGTACATAGCCCAGGCATCACGGGCTAGCTATTTAGACACCCGGCAAGTTTAGCACTCACCAATATCAGGATTACTATTATAAAAGTTTGATTACCTTTTGTTGTCTTCGTCAGAATGCACTCCCAGGACTGCTACTTCAATAACAAATGTTGGTTTGGTCCAAAATAATCCATCGTTATATCCGAATAGCGGCGTTTTGTTCGTGTGTCCCAGACACTATCTGAAATGGTAAATCACGTATGGCGCGACCCATACTGCTTACCCCTATTTACCTGGGGGACCATACTGCTCACAGACACCATTCAAACAGTTTTAGAAACTTTAGGGTGTTTTCTATCCATATGTAATAAGTACATGCATATTCTAGTTACTGGGTAGGAGTGGTAACCAGATTAAATCGGGTATTTTTTTTATCCAGCCGTGAAAATACTGCCCCCTAGCCATAACAGGTTAAGGGCCGCAGAGCTACAATGTCAACACAGGCCAACACTGCCCGTCCGTTGCTGCCGCCACAGAGCGGAGGCAAGGGAGCAGTGCACGCTCAATGCTATCGAAATGTTTAGAGTAGAAACCAACAGGTCTCATCTTGCCGCCCACAGTTTGTGTCAGTACTGATGACACAAACCCATTCTTTTCTGAAAACGAACAAATGGAAAAGGTTTCGCGTGATCAGGTAACCCCAAACATGGTGACGACAAGTGGGCCTGTTTAAGCCAAAATTAGCGTTTCTTCATCATCTTAAGTCCACTCAATCGGATCTCTCATGGCCATGGGTTTCAAATGAATGAGATCAGAGAGAGCTTGGACAATTTCAGCATAATCAATTAACCAAACTCTACAATAACCAGCATTGCCAACAGTGACAACATATTTTCCTTGGTGAATGGTTAACCTGTTATGGCTAGGGGGCAGTATTTTCACGGCTGGATAAAAAACGTACCCGATTTAATCTGGTTACCACTCCTACCCAGTAACTAGAATATGCATATACTTATTACATATGGATAGAAAACACCCTAAAGTTTCTAAAACTGTTTGCATGGTGTCTGTGAGTATAACAGAACTCATGTGGCAGGCAAAAACCTGACAAGGTTTCATGCAGGAAGTGGCCTGTCTGACAAGGTGTCGTTCTTCTTGTCTCTGTTTATTGAAGAGTGAGGATCTTAGCTGTCCCGTGACACTTCCTACGGCTGCCATAGGGTCTCAGAAGGCGGTAAAAAGCTGAATCGTGGCTTTGCAGGCTCTGGCTGAAAAAAAGTAGCGCGTTTGGGTAGTGGCTGGTTACAGTACTGTGAGACTCAGGCTCGTGCCCGCGTCGACCGAAAGCTTTGTTTACTTTCCTCTGTTTAGCTAAAAGGAGATTCCCGGTCGGAATATTATCGCTTTTTTACGAGAAAAATGGCATAAAAATGGATTTTAAACAGCGGTTGACATGCTTCGAAGTACGGTAATGGAATATTTAGATTTTTTTTGTCACGAATTGCGCCATGCGCACGACCCTGATTTACCATTTCACATAGTGTCTGGGACGCACGAACAAAACGCCGCTATTCGGATATAACGATGGATTATTTTGGACCAAACCAACATTTGTTATTGAAGTAGCAGTCCTGGGAGTGCATTCTGACGAAGACAACAAAAGGTAATCAATCTTTTATAATAGTAAATCTGATATGGGTGAGTACTAAACTTGCCGGGTGTCTAAATAGCTAGCCCGTGATGCCTGGGCTATGTACTTAGAATATTGCAAAATGTACTTTCACCAAAAAGCTATTTTAAAATCGGACATATCGAGTGCATAGAGGAGTTCTGTATCTATAATTCTTAAAATAATTGTTATGCTTTTTGTGAACGTTTATCGTGAGTAATTTAGTAAATTCACCGGCAGTGTTCGGTGGGAATGCTAGTCACATGCTAGTCACATGCTAATGTAAAAAGCTGGTTTTTGATATAAATATGAACTTGATTGAACAAAACATGCATGTATTGTATAACATAATCTCCTAGGGTTGTCATCTGATGAAGATCATCAAAGGTTAGTGCTGCATTTAGCTGTCTTCTGGGTTTTTGTGACATTATATGCTAGCTTGAAAAATGGGTGTCTGATTATTTCTGGCTTGGTACTCTGCTGACATAATCTAATGTTTTGCTTTCGTTGTAAAGCCTTTTTGAAATCGGACAGTGTGGTTAGATAAAGGAGAGTCTTATCTTTAAAATGCTGTGAAATAGTCATATGTTTGAAAAATGGAAGTTTTTGTATTTTTGAGGAATTTGTAATTCGCGCCACGCCTATCATTGGATATTGGAGCAGGTGTTCCGCTAGCGGAACGTCTAGATGTAAGAGGTTAAGGAACTTGTAAAATAGCTTTAACCCTGTATGTAGCCAAACTCTTACCTCCCTGGTGTTAATCTCATTACCCAAATATTTCACTGTCTGTTGGACACATTGTAACAGAGTTTTTGAGGCCTTGCGGCCATTGTCAGCTAGATAATTTAGCAGTGCAATTGTATCAATTTCACATGACTCTCTGTCAGGGGAGCAAAGAAGGAGGTTGGCAATGTACTGAACAAGAGTGCACCCTTTAGGGGGGCCACAAATGACAGCAAGTTGACGCTCAATTCATCCGCAAAAGTTGCGGGGCTCTCAACGTAACCTTGGGGCAGAACCGCCCACTGATAGCGCTGTCCTTAAAAAGAAAACGCAAACCAGAAACTGAGAATCTGGGTGCACAGGAATGCAAAAAAAAAGGAATTAGCCAAATCAACAACTGTAAAACCAATTTTGAATCTGGCAGAAGAAAGCATAGTGACTGGGCTTGGCACAACTGGGGCCGTGGTGTACACGGCATCATTAACAGCTCTAAGATCTTGTACCATTCTCCATTCACCAGATGATTTTCTAACAGGTAAAATTGGTGTGTTGCAAGGTGATGACGTACAGGTGAAAACAGCCCCCCTCCTCAGCAGCGAGGTCAGGATTTTGCCAATGCCTGCCTCTGTCTCCTTACTCAAGGGAAACTGTTCTTTGTGGGGCCGATATGGCCTTCAGGGAGGCGTTGCTCCTCTCATTTTCCCTATCTCATATTTATCCTTTGCCCTTAAACAGTCCGGAACCTGAGATAACAGTGCGCTGTCAGGGGCGGGCTAATTAGATGCAAGGGAAACAAGAACTTTGTTGTCCACTTTGCCCAATCACAGAGGAGAATTCTCTCTCATCTGGCTGAGCTTCCTAGTCTGTTGCCAACCTCATGTCCCTCACCCATGTACAAAATTCTTCCCGTTATGGTATCCTCTATCTTGGAGATAGAGATATGGGGAACACATTGGGGCACAGAGAAAAAACTGTTGCTGTTCAATGCTTAAGTTCACATTAGCTAACACACCCAAAATTCCTTCATAGACATTACCTATTGCCAACTCTTCCTATTCTGTCTCACAATGCCACAGTGATTCAAACAAATAGTCTCTTCCACTACGATTAAATTTGGCAGTGCAGTGTAGATGGTTGGGTTTAGTTTGGTCTGGGTCGAGCAAATGCTTCCAGTGGGTCAAAGGGCTCAGAGAAAATCATGAATAATACCAATCATTGCCTGTTACTTCCAGTGTGGTATAGATTCCAATGCTTGGAGTGGTTACTACCAGGCCCTCCTCACTGCAACAAATGTTAATTCCTAATTTACACAATAGGTCTCTTATCATTAATTTTACAGGGCAGTTACGAGAGTAAACAAAATGATGATTCAACATTTTATCTCGAGATGGACCGAAAGGTGTTTGGTAAGGTTTTCTACCATTGGAATGCCAGATGCCCCAACGGTCTTTAATACATCTTTTGATAACGGAACCTTCAAATTGTTACATTTAGATCAAATAGAGATGGTTGCCCCAGAATCAACCAGGAAAGAAATATTCACACCGCCCACACACACATCCATATTATTAAGGGAATCTTCGCTGTTAGAGGATAAAACTGGGTATTCACCAAAGTGACATTGTTGGCTGTCTTTTCCTTCTACCTCCTCCTCATCCTATCTCCAGTTTCCCCCTCTACCCTGCGGGTTAAACACTGTCACGTGTGGTGGTGGATAGTATGTATCACTGTCCTCAGCTTCATCATAGCCACCCACAGCACCCCTGTTCTGAGAGCAATTTCTCGAAATGTGGCCAGACAGTTATAACACCTCTGTGGTTCCCATCTTACTCCTCCTCCTCCTCTTCCTCTGTCTCCCGAGTTCCCTCATAAAACATCATCTGGGCACTTGACAGTTTCTTCTTCTGTTGTTTCTCCCTTCCTGTAACTTGTGTACAGCATGTGGCCAGACTGTAGTCAGGGGATGAGAAAACTGGGTCTGTCATTGTGCCCTGCTATGAGAGGGGGGGGGGGGGGGGGGGGGGCTGATCTTTCACAATGTCCATCATCTCTACCGTTTCCCAATTTCAATGGACTAGGATGGTTGGAGTGGCACTCGCGTCATGACCCACCACTGGACTTGGTATTGACATCAGGGGAAACAATGCGGCAGAGGAGGGGTGGGGAAACAGGAGGGGTGGGGGAGCGTAGGGTGGTGGATGGATGATGTTGAGGTGGGGGAGTGTAGGGTGGCGGATGATGTTGAGGAAGGGGGAGTGTACGGTGGTGGATGGATGATGTTGAGATGGGGGAGGGTAGGGTGGTGGATGGATGATGTTGAGGTGGGGGAGGGTGGTGTATGATGTTGAGATGGAGGAGGGTAGGGTGGTGGATGATGTTGAGATGGGGGAGGGTGGTGTATGATGTTGAGGAAGGGGAGGGTAGGGTGGTGGATGATCTTGAGATGGGGGAAGGTAGGGTGGTGGATGATGTTGAGATAGGGGAGGGCGGTGGATGATGTTGAGGTGGGGGAGGGTAGGGTGGTGGATGATGTTGAGATGGGGGAGGGTAGGGTGGTGGATGATGTTGAGGTGGGCAGGGTGTTGGATGATGTTGAGGTGGGGGAGGGTGGTGGATGATGTTGAGGTGGGGAGGGTGTTGGATGATGTTGAGGTGGGGGAGGGTGGTGCATGATGTTGAGGTGGGGAGGGTGTTGGATGATGTTGAGGTGGGGGAGGGTGGTGATTGATGTTGACGTGGGGTAGGGTGGTGGATGATGTTGAGGTGGGGTAGGATGGTGGATGATGTTGAGGTAGGGATGGTAGGGTGGTGGATGATGTTGAGGTGGGGAGGGTGGTGGATGATGTTGAGATGGGGGGGTGGTGGATGATGTTGAGGTGGGGTGGGGTAGGGTGGTGGATGATGTTGAGGTGGGTAGGGTGGTGGATGATGTTGAGGTGGGGGAGGGTGGTGGGTGATGTTGAGGTGAGGGAGGGTGGTGGGTGATGTTGAGGTAGGGTGGTGGATGATGTTGAGGTGGGGGAGGGTGGTGGGTGATGTTGAGGTGGGGGAGCGTAGGGTGGTGGATGATGTTGATACAGTTCATCTCTCCGTCAGTCTTCATCATGACCTCTTCACCCTTCTCTACTCTTTTCCTCCGTCTCTGTCCTTGTCTCTGCTTCAACTTCCCATTTTCTAAAATGGTCTACCTAATTTCCCGGAACAGTTCTCTGTCTAATTTCAACTTAACACTCCTTCTTCGGGAAAATCTCCATCCTTTAAGCGGTACACTTTCCCCGGCAACACTCTTACCCCATTTGCTTAACGTCACCTTCAACGGCACTGTTTAGTCTGTGGTGGCTGGAGGATAAACCCATCTTGACTACCTATCTCACAATCACACACACACACAAGCACACACACACACACATACACACACACACACACACACACACACACACACACACACACACACCACACACACACACACACACACACACACACACACACACACACACAAGCACACACACAAGCACACACACAAGCACACACACACACACACAAAATAGAGGAGTGATCAGTTTCTACAACCTAAACAATATAATTGCATGGCTGCTAAAATGTTGCCTAATTTGCCATTTAACCACTGGAGAGCCAGTCCAAATTGGTATCTTACCTGCATAAAAAGGTAACACAATTTTACTACGATACTTTCAACTGCATGAGAAACAGTTCTTCCTGTGCCCCTGGTTAATCTCTAACCTGATATTGTTGTCTGACATGACGTCCTAACTGGTCCACCCAGATTGCATTCACATAAAGAATCTTTGACTGATGACCCACCAGCTTTAGTAAAACAACTCCCGCGGACGTCAGGCTGAGCGATCGCTGACCCTCAATTCCCGCGGACGTCAGGCGTGTCTCCGTTCCCTCATTCGACGAGGATGGAATTTACCCTAGACTCACAGCACAGCAAGCCCTCTGCCTTCAGTTGACCCTCGGAGCTGCCGGCAGGAGCCGCTGGTCAACGATACGTCAGTCTCGTCTGGGGTTCCAAATTGTGGTGGGTATTTAAAACTGAGGATCTGCTGGAGTCCAAGTCAAACCAAGATTCTTTATTTCTGAGCTCAGAGAGAATAACAGAGCTACACAGTGAAGTGTAGACAGACTGAATTCTGAAGCATTTGTGTGATAAGCACACATTTTTAATTTCAATTTAATTATTTAACCTTTATTAGGCAAGTCGGTTAAAAACAAATTCGTATTTACAATGATATCTTTATTGTTCCTCTGTCACTCATCTGCACATTTATCACTCTAGTGTTTAAATGTTAAATTGTAATTATTTCACCACTATTGGCCTATTTATTGCCTTACCTCTTTACTTCATTTGCTACACACTGTATACAGATTTTTCTATTGTGTTATTGACTGTATGTTTGTTTACTTCATGTGTAACTCTGTTGTTGTTGTTGTTTGTGTCGCACTGCTTTGCTTTATCTTGGCCAGGTCGCAGTTGTAAATGAGAACTTGTTCTCAACTGGCCTACCTGCTTAAATAAAGGTGAAATAAAATAAAAAATAAAAATACTCCCTATCCGGCCTCTAGGTCATCAGGCTGCTGATTATCCCCCATACCTGTCACCATCGTCTCGCACACCTGCGCCTCATGACACTCACCTGGACTCCATCACCTCCTTAATTATCTTCCCTCTATCTGTCACTCCCCTTGGTTCTTTCCTCAGGTGTTATTGACTCTGTTTTCATGTCAGTTTGTTGTTTGTGTTTCATGTTTATTGTTTCATTTATTTATTAAAACACTCACTCCCTGAACTTGCTTTCCCCGACTCTCAGCGCACTCTTACATCCTGTTCTTCAGCGTGACTCTCAGTTCCCTTTTAATCTATACATGGACACAGGACTGGTTTACAAACTGGTTTACAAACTGGTTTACAAACTGGTTTACAACACAGGATTATACTCCCGAGAACAGGAAATTACAATAGGACTGTTTCACAAGGTTAGTCACATACTCAGTTATAGGCACACATACAATTACAATTTCCCATTTCACTATAGAGAGGTATTTCAGGATGAGATGTCAGGTTGAGACTGAAAGTTTACTGGGGATGTCTTATCGTTGACGTAGCTCTATTTCCAGCTACTCTCCTGCCAGACAGAGAGGATAAAGTTAGAAGTTACATTAGATAACTCATTAACATTGTATCAGTTTTAGGGATTAGCCATCAGTACAGATATCAGAGCTATAGACTGATCTGGTCTCACCGCAGAGGAACAAAGTAAACTTTTATTGAAGGTTCAATGCAGCAGTTTTTATCTCAATATTAAATGATTCATGTGTAACAATTCAATATTTTTTATGTGATTGTTTTCAATTGAAAAAAATTAAGAAAGAAAAAAACTTCTTAGAAAATAGTATTTTTTTTCTGGACTGTCTGGGAGTGGTCTGAGTTGGGAGGGGAAACCTGTTTATTGGCCGAGAGGTTTGGAACTCTATTTCTTATTGGTCTGTTAATGTATCTCCTGGTGATGTCACCAGGTAGACCAAAACTCCATCTCAACCAAAACAGACTTGAAATTTCCTAGTATTATTCCAACCTCACAGTGTGGACATGTACTGTATATATAAAACAAAGGAAAATTACATTCATGACTTTACTGCGCCTTTCAAGATGAAGAGTTTTCTTTTTGTTTATTGTTGTGTTTATTCCTCTCTCTTTGTTTAGGCTGGTGAAAATATAGAGTGTCCATATAGAACCCACTATAGAGGGAAGAGGATAGACAGAGAGAATATGGACTGGATTTATGGATACAGCCCAAGGACTGTGTTGTTATTCAACAATATATATTCACTTGCCAGTCTTAGACCTACAGTACATCGGAATGTATAGGTTTGTATTTGTATTTTATTTTACTAGGCAAGTCAGTTAAGAACAAATTCTTATTTTCAATGACGGCCTAGGAACAGTGGGTTAACTGCCTTGTTCAGGGGCAGAACGACAGATTGTTTTCCTTGCCAGCTCAGGGATTCAAACTTGCAACCTTTCGGTTATTAGTCCAACGCTCTAACCACTAGGCTACCCTGAGTCCTTCCATTCTGCAATATACCATTAACCCATGACCCCACCATAGACAATTTTATTAACCTATGACCCCACCATAGACAATATACCATTAACCCATGACCCCACCATAGACAATTTTATTAACCTATGACCCCACCATAGACAATATACCATTAACCCATGACCCCACTATAGAGAATAGTCATTAACCCATAACCCCACCATTGACAATAGCCATTAACCCATAACCCCACCATAGACAATAGCCATTAACCCATGACCCCACCATAGAGAATGACCTTTAACCCAAGATCTGTATCTGTTTTGTTATTCATCCTGAACACTGCATCCCAAATAGTACCCTGTTCCTTATATAGTGTATTACTTTTGACCAGAGCCCTATGGTAATCCCTATGGGCCCTGGTTACAAGTAGTACACTATATAGTTAACAGGGTTCCATTTGGGAAGCAGAGCATGCTGTCTCTGATGCTGTCTCTGATGCTGTCTCTGATGCTGTCCCTGATGCTGTCTCTAGAGTATTTCTAGTTGAGGTTCCATTTGGGAAGGTAAACATGTTGTCTCTGATGCTGTCTCTAGAGTATTTCCAGTTACCAGAAAGAACTGAGAAAATAAAAGCTCTTCCCTTCCCTGAATACTGACATCACCACAGCTGTCTGACTCTCAGGGGTCCCTGTTTACTGCCATCACCATGGCTGTCTGACTCTCAGGGGTCCCTGAATACTGACATCACCACGGCTGTCTGACTCTCATGGGTCAATGAATACTCACATCACCACGGCTGTCTGACTCTCAGGGGTCAATGAATACAGACATCACCACGGCTGTCTGACTCTCAGGGGTCCTTGAATACTGACATCACCACGGCTGTCTGACTCTCAGGGGTCAATGAATACTGTCATCACCACGGCTGTCTGACTCTCAGGGGTCAATGAATACTGACATCACCACGGCTGTCTGACTCTCAGGGGTCAATGAGTACTGTCATCACCACGGCTGTCTGACTCCCAGGGGTCAATGACTACTGTTATCACCACGGCTGTCTGACTCCCAGGGGTCAATGACTACTGTCATCACCACGGCTGTCTGACTCTCAGGGGTCAATGACTACTGTCATCACCACGGCTGTCTGACTCTCAGGGGTCAATGACTACTGTCATCACCACGGCTGTCTGACTCTCAGGGGTCAATGAATACTGACATCACCACGGCTGTCGTGTCAGAAACACTGAAATAGATTGTCACTGTTCTTTAGATATTCAGACTTTGAGCTCTACGTGACTTCTTTAGAGTGCTTGTTTGACTGGATGACCTTTTCCCTTGATGCTGGATGTTTCAGAGCCTCTTTGTCTTTCCCCGTGAATGGAGAGACTTGAGGGACCCACCCTGTGAATAATCTGTCTCCCTTCTCCATGTGAATCCTTAGACAGAGTCAATGTCTGCGGCCCACATGGCTCACTATATCGTACATAGTGCACTGGTCAAAAGTAGATCTCTATGTAGGGAATAGAGTGCTATTTGAGAGGCCGACGAATACAATTAAAACCAGGGAACTGATACCTCCCGCTCCTCTGAGATCCCACGATGCTCTGCTGAGTGAGGAGGAGTGTCAATCAAGGTGTTCCACAAGTTCCAAATCTGTCTGAATATCTTTCGAGGTTAATCATTACGGTGAGGAAGGACAGCATGTGTCCAGGCTGAATCATCCTCTCAGAACATTCGGTTAAATTAGGCTCGTTTTCTTCCTCTTTCTTCTCTTCCAGAACATTCGTGGTAAAACTGTACTGGTTCTGAGGAGCTGTGTGTCAATTAAGGTGTTCCAGAACATTCCCGAATCTGGAGATGCTGCCACCAGTATATAGTATCTTGGGAGTGTAATCATTAAACTTCCTGGACTCTTCAGTCTGTATCATCTAGAAGTTTAATTTAGTTATTCCCTCCTCTTCCTCTCTCATTCAGAACATACAAGCTTAGCTGTAAATGACGTGGCAAATGTAACTGTTTCTAAAGAAGCTATGGAACCATTTGGTGGTGATAGTTGTTAGAACATTCTCCATTTTCCATTCTCTGCAACAAAATAATGTTCACAGTAAACAGTCCTGACTGAAGATAGTTGAACGTTGTTGCTCAGCTCTTTCTCTGAATGTGTTTTGTCTGTAGTGGAGATACAACGCCGGGCGGACGGCGGGCTAACCCAAGCCTCTGAGTCTGAGTCGGCACGACATGCAACTATACAGTAATCACTTTTAGAGGTTCATTTTCTATAATAAAATTGTTATTTTGAACTTTGAGCCACTGTGCCTCGCAAGTCCCCAACTCCCTGTCCAGATTAATAATACTGGTTTTGTCCCCCATTTCCCCCTAAAGGCCTGTTCCTTTGCCCAGCATCGCGGAGAGTTTCAACGTTCCTTTAACAAGCTTGTCTTACCTTTCATATTCTATTACCTTAATCAATGGCATACATTAACCATCATAAAGCGCTACTGCACAGGGCACTGAGAGGAGAGAGGAGAGAGAGAGAGAGAGAGAGAGAGAGAGAGAGAGAGAGAGAGAGAGAGAGAGAGAGGAAGTAAGAGAGAAGAGAGAGACAGAGAGGAGAGAGGACAGAGAGAGAGAGGAGAGGAGAGAGGACAGAGAGAGAGAGAGAGGACAGAGAGAGAGAGAGAGAGAGAGAGAGAGAGAGGAGCGAGGACAGAGAGAGCGAGAGAGAGATAGAGAGGGAGAGAGGAGAGAGTGAGAGAGAGTGAGAGAGAGAGATAGAGGACAGAGCGAGAGAGCGAGATAGAGAGACAGAAAGGAGCGAGAGAGAGAGAGAGACAGAGAGAGAATGGGAGAGAGAGATAGAAAGAGAGGGATCGAGGAACACTCATAAACATTAGCTCCTGTTTCATGTCACAACAGAGCCCCATCTGTTTTGAGCCCCACCTGTTTAGATAAAATGTTATTTTGGCATTAATACATGTCACATAGCAGTTTGCAAACAATGTAAAAAAAAATATATATAATTTAGTTAATAAAGCCGCATAAAAACATGGTCTCTTTCTTGCTTTCTTGAGGTAGGCAGCTCCAAAATGCAGGTGTTTCAGCCCAGCTCAGCGCTGTCTGTGGTGGTTGGGCAGATCAAATCAAATCAAACTTTATTTGTCACGTACACCAAATAAAACAAGTGTAGACCTTAGGGTGAAATGCTTACTTACAAGCCCTTAACCAACAATGCAGTTCAAGAAGAGTTAAGAAAATATTTACCAAATAAACTAAAGTAACAAATAAAAAAGAATAAAAAGTAACACAATAAAATAACAATAACGAGTCTATATACAGGGGGTACCGGTACCGAGTCAGTGTGCGGGGGTACAGGCTAGTTGAGGTAATCTGTACATGTAGGTAGGGGTGAAGTGACTATGCATAGATAATAAACAGCGAGTAGCAGCAGTGCACAAAACAAATGGAGAGGGGGGGGGGGGGTGTCAGTGTAAATAGTCTGGTGACCATTTGATTAATTGTTCAGCAGTCTTATGTCTTGGGGTAAAAGCTGTTAAGGAGCCTCTTGGAGCCAGACTTGGCACTCCGGTACCGGTTGCCATGTGGTAGCAGAGAAAACAGTCTATGACTTGGGTGACTGGACTCTCTGACAATTTTATGGGCTTTCCTCTGACACTGCCTGGTAAATAGGTCTTGTTTGTCATCGTTATAGTGCAGCTAATGTATTGTTTAGTGTTGTGTTGTGTTTGTTGTTTAGTGTTGTTTAGTGTTGTGTTGTGTTGTGTTGTTTAGTGTTGTTTAGTGTTGTGTTGTGTTGCGTTGTGGTTTGTTGTTTAGTGTTGTATTGTTTAGTGTTGTGTTGTTTAGTGTTGTGTTGTGTTGTTTAGTGTTGTGTTGTGGTTTGTTGTTTAGTGTTGTGTTGTATTGTTTCGTGTTGTGTTGTATTGTTTAGTGTTGTGTTGTATTGTGTGTTGTTTTGTGTTGTTTTGTGTTGTATTGTTTAGTGTTGTATTGTATTGTTTAGTGTTGTGTTGTATTGTGTATTGTTGTGTTGTGTTGTTTAGTGTTGTTGTGTTGTTTAGTGTTGTGTATCGTTGTGTTGTGTTGTTTAGTGTTGTGTTGTAATGCTTAGTGTTGCATTGTTTAGTGTTGTGTTGTTTAGTGTTGTGTTGTATTGTTTAGTGTTGTGTTGTTTATGTTTGTGTTGTGTTGTGTTGTTTAGTGTTGTGTTATGTTGTTTAGTGTTGTGTTGTAATGTTTAGTGTTGTGTTTAGTGTTGTGTTGTGTTGTTTAGTGTTGTGTATTGTTGTGTTGTGTTGTGTTGTGTTGTAATGTTTAGTGTTGCATTGTTTAGTGTTGTGTTGTTTAGTGTTGTGTTGTTTAGTGTTGTTGTGTTGTTTAGTGTTGTGTATTGTTGTGTTGTTTAGTGTTGTGTTGTTTAGTGTAGTGTTGTGTATTGTTGTGTTGTATTGTTTAGTTTAGTGTTATTTAGTGTTGTGTTGTTTAGTGTTGTGTTGTGTATTGTTGTGTTGTTTAGTGTTGTGCTGTTTAGTGTTGTTGTGTTGTTTAGTGTTGTTGTGTTGTGTATTGTTGTGTTGTTTAGTGTTGTTGTGTTGTTGTGTTGTTTAGTGTTGTGTTGTTTAGTGTTGTTGTGTTGTGTATTGTTGTGTTCTTTAGTGTTGTGTTGTTTAGTGGTGTTGTGTTGTGTAGTGTTGTTGTGTATTGTTGTGTTGTTTAGTGTTGTGTTGTGTATTGTTGTGTTGTGTTGTTTAGTGTTGTTGTGTTGTTTAGTGTTGTTGTGTTGTTTAGTGTTGTTGTGTAGTGTTGGTGTGTATTGTTGTGTTGTTTAGTGTAGTGTTGTGTTGTTTCGTGTTGTGTTGTTTAGTGTTGTTGTGTTATGTGGTGTTGTGTAGTGTAGTGTTGTGTTGTGTAGTTTGTTTAGGAATTTTCCCCACCAATATTTAGATGGTAAAATCACTACTGAACGAACACATTATGGAAAACAGCCTTGTACTGCAAGAGCTACTTCAACCATCAAATGTATGTAGTCTATAACAGGAGATATACTGACAGAGGGGAGATCATAGTACTGTAGTCTGTAACAGGAGATATACTGAGAGAGGGGTGATCATAGTACTGTAGTCCGTAACAGGAGATATACTGAGGGGTGATCATAGTACTGTAATCTATAATAGGAGATATACTGAGGGGAGATCATAGTACTGTAGTCTGTAACAGGAGATATACTGAGAGAGGGGAGATCATAGTACTGTAGTCTGTAACAGGAGATATACTGAGGGGTGATCATAGTACTGTAGTCTGTAACAGGAGATATACTGAGGGGCGATCATAGTACTGTAGTCTATAACAGGATATATACTGACAGAGGGGAGACCATAGTACTGTAGTCTGTAACAGGAGATATACTGAGGGGAGATCATAGTACTGAAGTTTATAACAGGAGATATACTGAGAGAGGGAAAATCATAGTACTGTATTCTGTAACAGGAGATATACTGAGAGAGGGAAAATCATAGTACTGTAGTCTATAACAGGAGATATCCTGAGAGAGGGGAGATCATAGTACTGTAGTCTATAACAGGAGATATACTGACAGAGGAGAGATCATAGTAATGTAGTCTTTAACAGGAGATATTCTGAGGGGTGATCATAGTACTGTAGTCTATAACAGGAGATATACTGAGAGAGGGGATCACAGTACTGTAGTCTATAACAGGAGATATCCTGAGGGGTGATCATAGTACTGTAGTCTATAACAGGAGATATACTGAGAGAGGGGATCACAGTACTGTAGTCAATAACAGGATATATCATGAGGGGTGATCATAGTACTGTAGTCTGTAACAGGAGACATACTGAGAGAGGGGAGATCATAGTACTGTAGCCTGTAACAGTAGATATTCTGAGCGAGGGGAGATCATAGTACTGTAGCCTGTAACAGGAGATATACTGAGGAGTGATCATAGTACTGTAGTCTATAACAGGAGATATACTGAGAGAGGGGAGATCATAGTACTGTAGTCTATAACAGGAGATATACTGAGAGAGGGGAGATCATAGTACTGTAGTCTGTAACAGGAGTATACTGACAGAGGGGAGATCATAGTTTAGCATTCTGTTATCAACTGTGTTTGATCTTTTCACAGTGACAGATCAAGATGTTAAAGTGGTATTTTTCAGACACATTAATCCCTGTCATGTCTGTCAATGATCATAACCCACTACAGCCAGTTGTGATGTACAGTAGTGTCTCTGTCATGGTGTTGAGTGAACAGTCAGCCCTGATTCATAAGGCTCCACAGCCAACTCCAATGGGTAACTACAGTACTGCTCTCCACAGCCAGCTCCAATGGGTAGCTACAGTACTGCTCTCCACAGCCAGCTCCAATGGGTAACTACAATACTGCTCTCCACAGCCAGCTCCAATGGGTAGCTACAGTACTGCTCCCCACAGCCAGCTCCAATGGGAAGGTACAGTACTGCTCTCCACAGCCAGCTCGAATGGGTAGCTACAGTACTGCTCTCCACAGCCAGCTCCACTGGGTAGATACAGTACTGCTCTCCACAGCCAGCTCTACTGGGTAGAAAAAGTACTGCTCCCCACAGCCAGCTCCAATGGGTAGATACAGTACTGCTCTCCACAGCCAGCTCCAATGGGTAGCTACAATACTGCTCTCCACAGCCAGCTCCAATGGGTAGCTACAGTACTGCTCCCCACAGCCAGCTCAACTCGGTAGCTACGGTACAGCTCCCCAGAGCCAGCTCTACTGGGTAGCTACAGTAGTGCTCTCCACAGCCAGCTCCAATGGGTAGCTACAGTACTGCTCCCCACAGCCAGCTCCAATGGGTAGCTACAGTACTGCTCTCCACAGCCAGCTCCAATGGGTAGCTACAGTACTGCTCTCCACAGCCAGCTCCAATGGGTAGCTACAGGACTGCTCTCCACAGCCAGCTCCAATGGGTAGCTACAGTACTGCTCTCCACAACCAGCTGCAATGGGTAACTACAGTACTGCTCTCCACAGCCAGCTCCAATGGGTAGCTACAGGACTGCACTGCACAGCCAGCTCCAATGGGTAGCTACAGTACTGCTCTCCACAGCTAGCTCCACTGGGTAGCTACAGTTGCTCCCCACAGCCAGCTCCAATGGGTAGCTACAGGACTGCACTCCACAGCCAGCTCCAATGGGTAGCTACAGTACTGCTCTCCACAGCTAGCTCCACTGGGTAGCTACAGTTGCTCCCCACAGCTAGCTCCAATGGGTGGCTACAGTACTGCTCTTCACAGCCAGCTCTACTGGGTAGATACAGTACTGCTCTCCACAGCCAGCTCCAATGGGTAGCTACAGTACTGCTATCCACAGCCAGCTCTACTGGGTAGCTACAGTACTGCTCTCCACAGCCAGCTCTACTGGGTAGCTACAGTACTGCTCTCCACAGCCAGCTCCAATGGGTAGCTACAGTACTGCTCCCCACAGCCAGCTCCAATGGGTAGCTACAGTACTGCTCTCCACAGCCAGCTCCAATGGGTAACTACAATACTGCTCTCCACAGCCAGCTCCAATGGGTAGCTACAGTATTGCTCTCCACAGCCAGCTCTACTGGGTAGAAAAAGTACTGCTCCCCACAGCCAGCTCCAATGGGTAACTACAATACTGCTCCCCACAGCCAGCTCTAATGGGTAGCTACAGTACTGCTCTCCACAGCCAGCTCTACTGGGTAGAAAAAGTACTGCTCCCCACAGCCAGCTCCAATGGGTAGCTACAGTACTGCTCTCCACAGCCAGCTCCAATGGGTAACTACAATACTGCTCTCCACAGCCAGCTCCAATGGGTAGCTACAGTACTGCTCCCCACAGCCAGCTCCAATGGGTAGCTAGAGTACTGCTCTCCACAACCAGCTCGAATGGGTAGCTACAGTACTACTCCCCACAGCCAGCTCCAATGGGTAGCTACAGTACTGCTCTCCACAGCCAGCTCCAATTGGAAGCTACAGTACTGCTCCCAACAGCCAGCTCTACTGGGTAGCAAAAGTACTGCTCCTCACAGCCAGCTCCAATGGGTAGATACAGTACTGCTCTCCATTGCCAGCTCCACTGGGTAGCTACAGTTGCTCCCCACAGCCAGCTCCAATGGGTAGCTACAGTGCTGCTCTTCACAGCCAGCTCTAATGGGTAGCTACAGTACTGCTCCCCACAGCCAGCTCCAATGGATAGCTAAAGTACTGCTCTCCACAGCCAGCTCCAATGGGTAGCTACAATACTGCTCTCCACAGCCAGCTCCAATGGTTAGCTACAGTACTGCTCCCCACAGCCAGCTCCAATGGGTAGCTACAGTACTGCTCTCCACAGCCAGCTCTACTGGGTAGCAAAAATACTGCTCCCCACAGCCAGCTCCAATGGGTAGCTACAGTACTGCTCTCCACAGCCAGCTCCAATGGGTAACTACAATACTGCTCTCCACAGCCATCTCCAATGGGTAGCTACAGTACTGCTCCCCACAGCCAGCTCCAATGGGTAGCTAGAGTACTGCTCTCCACAGCCAGCTCGAATGGGTAGCTACAGTACTGCTCCCCACAGCCAGCTCCAATGGGTAGCTACAGTACTGCTCTTCACAGCCAGCTCCACTGGGTAGCTACAGTACTGCTCTCCACAGCCAGCTCTTCTGGGTAGCTACAGTACTGCTCTCCACAGCCAGCTCCAATTGGAAGCTACAGTACTGCTCCCAACAGCCAGCTCTACTGGGTAGCAAAAGTACTGCTCCCCACAGCCAGCTCCAATGGGTAGATACAGTACTGCTCTCCACTGCCAGCTCCACTGGGTAGCTACAGTTGCTCCCCACAGCCAGCTCCAATGGGTAGCTACAGTACTGCTCTTCACAGCCAGCTCCAATGGGTAGCTACAGTACTGCTCTCCACAGCCAGCTCCAATGGGTAGCTACAGTACTGCTCCCCACAGCCAGCTCCAATGGATAGCTAAAGTACTGCTCTCCACAGCCAGCTCCAATGGGTAGCTACAATACTGCTCTCCACAGCCAGCTCCAATGGGTAGCTACAGTAGTGCTCCCCACAGCCAGCTAAACTGGGTAGCTACGGTACTGCTCCCCACAGCCAGCTCTACTGGGTAGCTACAGTACTGCTCTCCACAGCCAGCTCCAATGGGTAGCTACAGCACTGCTCCCCACAGCCAGCTCCAATGGATAGCTAAAATACTGCTCTCAACAGCCAGCTCCAATGGGTAGTTACATTACTGCTCTCCACAGCCAGCTCCAATGGGTAGCTACAGTACTGCTCCCCACAGCCAGCTCCAATGGGTAGCTACAGTACTGCTCTCCACAGCCAGCTCCAATGGGTAGCTACAGTACTGCTCTCCACAGCCAGCTGCAATGGGTAACTACAGTACTGCTCTCCACTGCCAGCTCCAATGGGTAGCTACAGGACTGCTCTCCACAGCCAGCTCCAATGGGTAGCTACAGTACTGCTCTCCACAGCCAGCTCCAATGGGTAACTACAATACTGCTCTCCACAGCCAGCTCCAATGGGTAGCTACAGTACTGCTCCCCACAGCCAGCTCAAATGGGTAGCTAGAGTACTGCTCTCCACAGCCAGCTCGAATGGGTAGCTACAGTACTGCTCCCCACAGCCAGCTCCAATGGGTAGCTACAGTACTGCTCTCCACAGCCAGCTCTACTGGGTAGAAAAAGTACTGCTCCCCACAGCCAGCTCCAATGGGTAGCTACAGTACTGCTCTCCACAGCCAGCTCCAATGGGTAACTACAATACTGCTCTCCACAGCCGGCTCCAATGGGTAGCTACAGTACTGCTCCTCACAGCCAGCTCCAATGGGTAGCTAGAGTACTGCTCTCCACAACCAGCTCGAATGGGTAGCTACAGTACTACTCCCCACAGCCAGCTCCAATGGGTAGCTACAGTACTGCTCTCCACAGCCAGCTCCAATTGGAAGCTACAGTACTGCTCCCAACAGCCAGCTCTACTGGGTAGCAAAAGTACTGCTCCCCACAGCCAGCTCCAATGGGTAGATACAGTACTGCTCTCCATTGCCAGCTCCACTGGGTAGCTACAGTTGCTCCCCACAGCCAGCTCCAATGGGTAGCTACAGTGCTGCTCTCCACAGCCAGCTCCAATGGGTAGCTACAGTACTGCTCCCCACAGCCAGCTCAACTGGGTAGCTACGGTACTGCTCCCCACAGCCAGCTCTACTGGGTAGCTACAGTACTGCTCTCCACAGCCAGCTCCAATGGGTAGCTACAGTACTGCTCCCCACAGCCAGCTCCAATGGATAGCTACAGTACTGCTCTCCACAGCCAGCTCCAATGGGTAGCTACAGTACTGCTCTCCACAGCCAGCTCCAATGGGTAGCTACAGTACTGCTCTCCACAGCCAGCTCCAATGGGTAGCTACAGTACTGCTCTCCACAGCCAGCTCCAATGGGTAGCTACAGTACTGCTCTCCACAGCCAGCTCCAATGGGTAGCTACAGTACTGCTCTCCACAGCCAGCTCCAATGGGTAGCTACAGTACTGCTCTCCACAGCCAGCTCCAATGGGTAGCTACAGTACTGCTCCCCACAGCCAGCTCCAATGGGTAGCTACAGTACTGCTCTCCACAGCCAGCTCTACTGGGTAGCTACAGTACTGCTCCCCACAGCCAGCTCCAATGGGTAGCTACAGTACTGCTCTCCACAGCCAGCTCCAATGGGTAGCTACAGTACTGCTCTCCACAGCCAGCTCCAATGGGTAGCTACAGTACTGCTCCCCACAGCCAGCTCCAATGGGTAGCTACAGTACTGCTCTCCACAGCCAGCTCCAATGGGTAGCTACAGTACTGCTCCCCACAGCCAGCTCCAATGGGTAGCTACAGTACTGCTCTCCACAGCCAGCTCCACTGGGTAGCTACAGTACTGCTCTCCACAGCCAGCTCCACTGGGTAGCTACAGTACTGCTCTCCACAGCCAGCTCCAATGGGTAGCTACAGTACTGCTCTCCACAGCCAGCTCCACTGGGTAGCTACAGTACTGCTCCCCACAGCCAGCTCCAATGGGTAGCTACAGTACTGCTCTCCACAGCCAGCTCCACTGGGTAGCTACAGTACTGCTCCCCACAGCCAGCTCCAATGGGTAGCTACAGTACTGCTCTCCACAGCCAGCTCCAATGGGTAGCTACAGTACTGCTCTCCACAGCCAGCTCCAATGGGTAGCTACAGTACTGCTCCCCACAGCCAGCTCCAATGGGTAGCTACAGTACTGCTCTCCACAGCCAGCTCCAATGGGTAGCTACAGTACTGCTCTCCACAGCCAGCTCCAATGGGTAGCTACAGTACTGCTCCCCACAGCCAGCTCCAATGGGTAGCTACAGTACTGCTCTCCACAGCCAGCTCCAATGGGTAGCTACAGTACTGCTCTCCACAGCCAGCTCCAATGGGTAGCTACAGTACTGCTCTCCACAGCCAGCTCCACTGGGTAGCTACAGTACTGCTCTCCACAGCCAGCTCCAATGGGTAGCTACAGTACTGCTCTCCACAGCCAGCTCCAATGGGTAGCTACAGTACTGCTCCCCACAGCCAGCTCCAATGGGTAGCTACAGTACTGCTCTCCACAGCCAGCTCCAATGGGTAGCTACAGTACTGCTCTCCACAGCCAGCTCCAATGGGTAGCTACAGTACTGCTCTCCACAGCCAGCTCCAATGGGTAGCTACAGTACTGCTCTCCACAGCCAGCTCCACTGGGTAGCTACAGTACTGCTCCCCACAGCCAGCTCCAATGGGTAGCTACAGTACTGCTCTCCACAGCCAGCTCCACTGGGTAGCTACAGTACTGCTCCCCACAGCCAGCTCCAATGGGTAGCTACAGTACTGCTCTCCACAGCCAGCTCCAATGGGTAGCTACAGTACTGCTCTCCACAGCCAGCTCCAATGGGTAGCTACAGTACTGCTCTCCACAGCCAGCTCCAATGGGTAGCTACAGTACTGCTCTCCACAGCCAGCTCCAATGGGTAGCTACAGTACTGCTCTCCACAGCCAGCTCCAATGGGTAGCTACAGTACTGCTCTCCACAGCCAGCTCCAATGGGTAGCTACAGTACTGCTCTCCACAGCCAGCTCCAATGGGTAGCTACAGTACTGCTCTCCACAGCCAGCTCCAATGGGTAGCTACAGTACTGCTCTCCACAGCCAGCTCCAATGGGTAGCTACAGTACTGCTCTCCACAGCCAGCTCTACTGGGTAGCTACAGTACTGCTCTCCACAGCCAGCTCCACTGGGTAGCTACAGTACTGCTCCCCACAGCCAGCTCCAATGGGTAGCTACAGTACTGCTCTCCACAGCCAGCTCCACTGGGTAGCTACAGTACTGCTCCCCACAGCCAGCTCCAATGGGTAGCTACAGTACTGCTCTCCACAGCCAGCTCCACTGGGTAGCTACAGTACTGCTCCCCACAGCCAGCTCCAATGGGTAGCTACAGTACTGCTCTCCACAGCCAGCTCCAATGGGTAGCTACAGTACTGCTCTCCACAGCCAGCTCCAATGGGTAGCTACAGTACTGCTCCCCACAGCCAGCTCCAATGGGTAGCTACAGTACTGCTCTCCACAGCCAGCTCCACTGGGTAGCTACAGTACTGCTCTCCACAGCCAGCTCCAATGGGTAGCTACAGTACTGCTCTCCACAGCCAGCTCCAATGGGTAGCTACAGTACTGCTCTCCACAGCCAGCTCCAATGGGTAGCTACAGTACTGCTCCCCACAGCCAGCTCCAATGGGTAGCTACAGTACTGCTCTCCACAGCCAGCTCCAATGGGTAGCTACAGTACTGCTCTCCACAGCCAGCTCCAATGGGTAGCTACAGTACTGCTCTCCACAGCCAGCTCCAATGGGTAGCTACAGTACTGCTCCCCACAGCCAGCTCCAATGGGTAGCTACAGTACTGCTCTCCACAGCCAGCTCTACTGGGTAGCTACAGTACTGCTCTCCACAGCCAGCTCCAATGGGTAGCTACAGTACTGCTCTCCACAGCCAGCTCCAATGGGTAGCTACAGTACTGCTCTCCACAGCCAGCTCCACTGGGTAGCTACAGTACTGCTCCCCACAGCCAGCTCCAATGGGTAGCTACAGTACTGCTCTCCACAGCCAGCTCCACTGGGTAGCTACAGTACTGCTCTCCACAGCCAGCTCCAGTGGGTAGCTACAGTACTGCTCTCCACTGCCAGCTCTACTGGGTAGCTACAGTACTGCTCTCCACAGCCAGCTCCAATGGGTAGCTACAGTACTGCTCCCCACAGCCAGCTCCAATGGGTAGCTACAGTACTGCTCTCCACAGCCAGCTCCAATGGGTAGCTACAGTACTGCTCCCCACAGCCAGCTCCAATGGGTAGCTACAGTACTGCTCTCCACAGCCAGCTCCAATGGGTAGCTACAGTACTGCTCCCCACAGCCAGCTCCAATGGGTAGCTACAGTACTGCTCTCCACAGCCAGCTCCAATGGGTAGCTACAGTACTGCTCTCCACAGCCAGCTCCAATGGGTAGCTACAGTACTGCTCTCCACAGCCAGCTCTACTGGGTAGCTACAGTACTGCTCTCCACAGCCAGCTCCACTGGGTAGCTACAGTACTGCTCCCCACAGCCAGCTCCAATGGGTAGCTACAGTACTGCTCCCCACAGCCAGCTCCAATGGGTAGCTACAGTACTGCTCTCCACAGCCAGCTCCAATGGGTAGCTACAGTACTGCTCTCCACAGCCAGCTCCACTGGGTAGCTACAGTACTGCTCTCCACAGCCAGCTCCAATGGGTAGCTACAGTACTGCTCTCCACAGCCAGCTCCAATGGGTAGCTACAGTACTGCTCCCCACAGCCAGCTCCAATGGGTAGCTACAGTACTGCTCTCCACAGCCAGCTCCACTGGGTAGCTACAGTACTGCTCTCCACAGCCAGCTCCACTGGGTAGCTACAGTACTGCTCTCCACAGCCAGCTCCAATGGGTAGCTACAGTACTGCTCTCCACAGCCAGCTCCACTGGGTAGCTACAGTACTGCTCCCCACAGCCAGCTCCAATGGGTAGCTACAGTACTGCTCTCCACAGCCAGCTCTACTGGGTAGCTACAGTACTGCTCTCCACAGCCAGCTCCAATGGGTAGCTACAGTACTGCTCTCCACAGCCAGCTCTACTGGGTAGCTACAGTACTGCTCTCCACAGCCAGCTCCAATGGGTAGCTACAGTACTGCTCTCCACAGCCAGCTCCAATGGGTAGCTACAGTACTGCTCTCCACAGCCAGCTCCAATGGGTAGCTACAGTACTGCTCCCCACAGCCAGCTCCAATGGGTAGCTACAGTACTGCTCTCCACAGCCAGCTCCAATGGGTAGCTACAGTACTGCTCCCCACAGCCAGCTCCAATGGGTAGCTACAGTACTGCTCTCCACAGCCAGCTCCAATGGGTAGCTACAGTACTGCTCTCCACAGCCAGCTCCAATGGGTAGCTACAGTACTGCTCTCCACAGCCAGCTCTACTGGGTAGCTACAGTACTGCTCTCCACAGCCAGCTCCACTGGGTAGCTACAGTACTGCTCTCCACAGCCAGCTCCAATGGGTAGCTACAGTACTGCTCTCCACAGCCAGCTCCAATGGGTAGCTACAGTACTGCTCCCCACAGCCAGCTCCAATGGGTAGCTACAGTACTGCTCTCCACAGCCAGCTCCACTGGGTAGCTACAGTACTGCTCTCCACAGCCAGCTCCACTGGGTAGCTACAGTACTGCTCTCCACAGCCAGCTCCAATGGGTAGCTACAGTACTGCTCCCCACAGCCAGCTCCAATGGGTAGCTACAGTACTGCTCTCCACAGCCAGCTCTACTGGGTAGCTACAGTACTGCTCTCCACAGCCAGCTCCACTGGGTAGCTACAGTACTGCTCTCCACAGCCAGCTCCAATGGGTAGCTACAGTACTGCTCTCCACAGCCAGCTCCACTGGGTAGCTACAGTACTGCTCCCCACAGCCAGCTCCAATGGGTAGCTACAGTACTGCTCTCACAGCCACTCACTGGTGCTACAGTACTGCTCCCACAGCCAGCTCATGGGTAGCTACAGTACTGCTCTCCACAGCCAGCTCCACTGGGTAGCTACAGTACTGCTCTCCACAGCCAGCTCCAATGGGTAGCTACAGTACTGCTCCCCACAGCCAGCTCCACTGGGTAGCTACAGTACTGCTCCCCACAGCCAGCTCCACTAGGTAGCTACAGTACTGCTCTCCACAGCCAGCTCCACTGGGTAGCTACAGTACTGCTCCCCACAGCCAGCTCCACTAGGTAGCTACAGTACTGCTCTCCACGCCAGCTCACTGGGTAGCTACAGTACTGCTCTCCACAGCCAGCTCCAATGGGTAGCTACAGTACTGCTCTCCACAGCCAGCTCCACTGGGTAGCTACAGTACTGCTCCCCACAGCCAGCTCCAATGGGTAGCTACAGTACTGCTCTCCACAGCCAGCTCCAATGGGTAGCTACAGTACTGCTCTCCACAGCCAGCTCCAATGGGTAGCTACAGTACTGCTCTCCACAGCCAGCTCCAATGGGTAGCTACAGTACTGCTCTCCACAGCCAGCTCTACTGGGTAGCTACAGTACTGCTCTCCACAGCCAGCTCCAATGGGTAGCTACAGTACTGCTCCCCACAGCCAGCTCCAATGGGTAGCTACAGTACTGCTCTCCACAGCCAGCTCCAATGGGTAGCTACAGTACTGCTCCCCACAGCCAGCTCCAATGGGTAGCTACAGTACTGCTCTCCACAGCCAGCTCTACTGGGTAGCTACAGTACTGCTCTCCACAGCCAGCTCCAATGGGTAGCTACAGTACTGCTCTCCACAGCCAGCTCCAATGGGTAGCTACAGTACTGCTCCCCACAGCCAGCTCCAATGGGTAGCTACAGTACTGCTCTCCACAGCCAGCTCTACTGGGTAGCTACAGTACTGCTCTCCACAGCCAGCTCCAATGGGTAGCTACAGTACTGCTCCCCACAGCCAGCTCTACTGGGTAGCTACAGTACTGCTCTCCACAGCCAGCTCTACTGGGTAGCTACAGTACTGCTCTCCACAGCCAGCTCCAATGGGTAGCTACAGTACTGCTCCCCACAGCCAGCTCCAATGGGTAGCTACAGTACTGCTCTCCACAGCCAGCTCCAATGGGTAGCTACAGTACTGCTCTCCACAGCCAGCTCCACTGGGTAGCTACAGTACTGCTCTCCACAGCCAGCTCCAATGGGTAGCTACAGTACTGCTCTCCACAGCCAGCTCCACTGGGTAGCTACAGTACTGCTCCCCACAGCCAGCTCCAATGGGTAGCTACAGTACTGCTCTCCACAGCCAGCTCCACTGGGTAGCTACAGTACTGCTCCCCACAGCCAGCTCCACTGGGTAGCTACAGTACTGCTCTCCACAGCCAGCTCCACTGGGTAGCTACAGTACTGCTCCCCACAGCCAGCTCCAATGGGTAGCTACAGTACTGCTCTCCACAGCCAGCTCTACTGGGTAGCAAAAGTACTGCTCCCCACAGCCAGCTCCAATGGGTAGCTACAGTACTGCTCTCCACAGCCAGCTCCAATGGGTAGCTACAGTACTGCTCTCCACAGCCAGCTCCAATGGGTAGCTACAGTACTGCTCTCCACAGCCAGCTCCAATGGGTAGCTACAGTACTGCTCTCCACAGCCAGCTCTACTGGGTAGCTACAGTACTGCTCTCCACAGCCAGCTCCAATGGGTAGCTACAGTACTGCTCCCCACAGCCAGCTCCAATGGGTAGCTACAGTACTGCTCTCCACAGCCAGCTCCAATGGGTAGCTACAGTACTGCTCCCCACAGCCAGCTCCAATGGGTAGCTACAGTACTGCTCTCCAGAGCCAGCTCTACTGGGTTGCTACAGTACTGCTCTCCACAGCCAGCTCCACTGGGTAGCTACAGTATTGCTCTCCACAGCCAGCTCCAATGGGTAGCTACAGTTCTGCTCCCCACAGCCAGCTCCAATGTGTAGCTACAGTACTGCTCTCCAGAGCCAGCTCTACTGGGTTGCTACAGTACTGCTCTCCACAGCCAGCTCCACTGGGTAGCTACAGTATTGCTCTCCACAGCCAGCTCCAATGGGTAGCTACAGTACTGCTCTCCACAGCCAGCTCCACTAGGTAGCTACAGTTGCTCCCCACAGCCAGCTCCAATGGGTAGCTACAGTACTGCTCTTCACAGCCAACTCTACTGGTTAGCTACAGTACTGCTCTCCACAGCCAGCTCCAGTGGGTAGCTACAGTACTGCTATCCACTGCCAGCTCTACTGGGTAGCTACAGTACTGCTCTCCACAGCCAGCTCCAATGGGAAGCTACAGTACTGCTCCCCACAGCCAGCTCTACTGGGTAGCTATGGTACTGCTCTCCACAGCCAGCTATACTGGGTAGCTACAGTACTGCTCTCCACAGCCAGCTCCAATGGGTAGCTACAGTAATGCTCCCCACAGCCAGCTCCAATGGGTAGCTACAGTACTGCTCTCCACAGCCAGCTCCAATGGGTAGCTACAGTACTGCTCTCCACAGCCAGCTCTACTGGGTAGCTACAGTACTGCTCTCCACAGCCAGCTCCAATGGGTAGCTACAGTACTGCTCTCCACAGCCAGCTCCACTGGGTAGCTACAGTACTGCTCTCCACAGCCAGCTCTACTGGGTAGCAAAAGTACTGCTCCCCACAGCCAGCTCCAATGGGTAGCTACAGTACTGCTCTCCACAGCCAGCTCCACTGGGTAGCTACAGTACTGCTGCCCACAGCCAGCTCCACTAGGTAGCTACAGTACTGCTCTCCACAGCCAGCTCCACTGGGTAGCTACAGTACTGCTCCCCACAGCCAGCTCCACTAGGTAGCTACAGTACTGCTCTCCACAGCCAGCTCCACTGGGTAGCTACAGTACTGCTCTCCACAGCCAGCTCCAATGGGTAGCTACAGTACTGCTCTCCACAGCCAGCTCTACTGGGTAGAAAAAGTACTGCTCCCCACAGCCAGCTCCAATGGGTAGAATCAGTACTGCTCTCCACAGCCAGCTCCAATGGGTAGCTACAGTACTGCTCTCCACAGCCAACTCTACTGGGTAGCTACAGTACTGCTCCCCACAGCCAGCTCCAATAGTTAACTGCAGTACTGCTCCCCACAACCAGCTCTACTGGGTAGCAAAAGTACTGCTCCCCACAGCCAGCTCCAATGGGTAGCTACAGTACTGCTCTCCACAGCCAGCTCTACTGGGTAACTACAGTACTGATTCCCACAGCCAGCTCCACTGGGTAGCTACAGTACTGCTCCCCACAGCCAGCTCCACTAGGTACCTACAGTACTGCTCTCCACAGCCAGCTCCACTGGGTAGCTACAGTACTGCTCCCCACAGCCAGCTCCACTAGGTAGCTACAGTACTGCTCTCCACAGCCAGCTCCACTGGGTAGCTACAGTACTGCTCTCCACAGCCAGCTCCAATGGGTAGCTACAGTACTGCTCTCCACTGCCAGCTCTACTGGGTAGAAAAAGTACTGCTCCCCACAGCCAGCTCCAATGGGTAGAATCAGTACTGCTCTCCACAGCCAGCTCCAATGGGTAGCTACAGTACTGCTCTCCACAGCCAGCTTCACTGGGTAGCTACAGTACTGCTCCCCACAGCCAGCTCCAATGGGTAGCTACAGTACTGCTCTCCACAGCCAGCTCCAATGGGTAGCTACAGTACTGCTATCCACAGCCAGCTCTACTGGGTAGCTACAGTACTGCTCTCCACTGTCAGCTCCAATGGGAAGCTACAGTACTGCTCCCAACAGCCAGCTCCACTGGGTAGCTACAGTACTGCTCCCCACAGCCAGCTCTACTGGGTAGCTACAGTACTGCTCTCCACAGCCAGCTCCAATGGGTAGCATACAAGTACTGCTCCCCACAGCCAGCTCCAATGGGTAGCTACAGTACTGCTCTCCAGAGCCAGCTCTACTGGGTTGCTACAGTACTGCTCTCCACAGCCAGCTCCACTGGGTAGCTACAGTATTGCTCTCCACAGCCAGCTCCAATGGGTAGCTACAGTTCTGCTCCCCACAGCCAGCTCCAATGTGTAGCTACAGTACTGCTCTCCAGAGCCAGCTCTACTGGGTTGCTACAGTACTGCTCTCCACAGCCAGCTCCACTGGGTAGCTACAGTATTGCTCTCCACAGCCAGCTCCAATGGGTAGCTACAGTACTGCTCTCCACAGCCAGCTCCACTAGGTAGCTACAGTTGCTCCCCACAGCCAGCTCCAATGGGTAGCTACAGTACTGCTCTTCACAGCCAACTCTACTGGTTAGCTACAGTACTGCTGTCCAAAGCCAGCTCCAGTGGGTAGCTACAGTACTGCTATCCACTGCCAGCTCTACTGGGTAGCTACTGTACTGCTCTCTACAGCCAGCTCCAATGGGAAGCTACAGTACTGCTCCCCACAGCCAGCTCTACTGGGTAGCTACGGTACTGCTCTCCACAGCCAGCTATACTGGGTAGCTACAGTACTGCTCTCCACAGCCAGCTCCAATGGGTAGCTACAGTAATGCTCCCCACAGCCAGCTCCAATGGGTAGCTACAGTACTGCTCTCCACAGCCAGCTCCAATGGGTAGCTACAGTACTGCTCTCCACAGCCAGCTCCACTGGGTAGCTACAGTACTGCTCTCCACAGCCAGCTCCAATGGGTAGCTACAGTACTGCTCTCCACAGCCAGCTCCACTGGGTAGCTACAGTACTGCTCTCCACAGCCAGCTCTACTGGGTAGCTACAGTACTGCTCCCCACAGCCAGCTCCAATGGGTAGCTACAGTACTGCTCTCCACAGCCAGCTCCAATGGGTAGCTACAGTACTGCTCTCCACAGCCAGCTCCAATGGGTAGCTACAGTACTGCTCTCCACAGCCAGCTCTACTGGGTAGCTACAGTACTGCTCTCCACTGCCAGCTCCAATGGGTAGCTACAGTACTGCTCCCCACAGCCAGCTCTACTGGGTAGCTACAGTACTGCTCTCCACAGCCAGCTCCAATGGGTAGCTACAGTACTGCTCCCCACAGCCAGCTCCAATGGGTAGCTACAGTACTGCTCTCCACAGCCAGCTCCAATGGGTAGCTACAGTACTGCTCTCCACAGCCAGCTCCAATGGGTAGCTACAGTACTGCTCTCCACAGCCAGCTCCACTGGGTAGCTACAGTACTGCTCTCCACAGCCAGCTCCACTGGGTAGCTACAGTACTGCTCTCCACAGCCAGCTCCAATGGGTAGCTACAGTTCTGCTCCCCACAGCCAGCTCCAATGGGTAGCTACAGTACTGCTCTTCACAGCCAACTCTACTGGTTAGCTACAGTACTGCTCTCCATAGCCAGCTCCAGTGGGTAGCTACAGTACTGCTATCCACTGCCAGCTCTACTGGGTAGCGACAGTACTGCTCTCCACAGCCAGCTCCAATGGGAAGCTACAGTACTGCTCCCCACAGCCAGCTCTACTGGGTAGCTATGGTACTGCTCTCCACAGCCAGCTATACTGGGTAGCTACAGTACTGCTCTCCACAGCCAGCTCCAATGGGTAGCTACAGTACTGCTCCCCACAGCCAGCTCCAATGGGTAGCTACAGTACTGCTCTCCACAGCCAGCTCCAATGGGTAGCTACAGTACTGCTCTCCACAGCCAGCTCTACTGGGTAGCAAAAGTACTGCTCCCCACAGCCAGCTCCAATGGGTAGCTACAGTACTGCTCTCCACAGCCAGCTCCACTGGGTAGCTACAGTACTGCTGCCCACAGCCAGCTCCACTGGGTAGCTACAGTACTGCTCTCCACAGCCAGCTCCACTGGGTAGCTACAGTACTGCTCCCCACAGCCAGCTCCACTAGGTAGCTACAGTACTGCTCTCCACAGCCAGCTCCACTGGGTAGCTACAGTACTGCTCTCCACAGCCAGCTCCAATGGGTAGCTACAGTACTGCTCTCCACAGCCAGCTCTACTGGGTAGAAAAAGTACTGCTCCCCACAGCCAGCTCCAATGGGTAGAATCAGTACTGCTCTCCACAGCCAGCTCCAATGGGTAGCTACAGTACTGCTCTCCACAGCCAGCTCCAATGGGTAGCTACAGTACTGCTCCCCACAGCCAGCTCCAATGGGTAGCTACAGTACTGCTCCCCACAGCCAGCTCCAATGGGTAGCTACAGTACTGCTCTCCACAGCCAGCTCTACTGGGTAGCTACAGTACTGCTCTCCACTGCCAGCTCCAATGGGTAGCTACAGTACTGCTCCCCACAGCCAGCTCCACTGGGTAGCTACAGTACTGCTCTCCACAGCCAGCTCTACTGGGTAGCTACAGTACTGCTCTCCACAGCCAGCTCCAATGGGTAGCTACAGTACTGCTCCCCACAGCCAGCTCCAATGGGTAGCTACAGTACTGCTCTCCAGAGCCAGCTCTACTGGGTTGCTACAGTACTGCTCTCCACAGCCAGCTCCACTGGGTAGCTACAGTATTGCTCTCCACAGCCAGCTCCACTGGGTAGCTACAGTATTGCTCTCCACAGCCAGCTCCAATGGGTAGCTACAGTACTGCTCTCCACAGCCAGCTCCACTAGGTAGCTACAGTTGCTCCCCACAGCCAGCTCCAATGGGTAGCTACAGTACTGCTCTTCACAGCCAACTCTACTGGTTAGCTACAGTACTGCTGTCCAAAGCCAGCTCCAGTGGGTAGCTACTGTACTGCTCTCTACAGCCAGCTCCAATGGGAAGCTACAGTACTGCTCCCCACAGCCAGCTCTACTGGGTAGCTATGGTACTGCTCTCCACAGCCAGCTATACTGGGTAGCTACAGTACTGCTCTCCACAGCCAGCTCCAATGGGTAGCTACAGTAATGCTCCCCACAGCCAGCTCCAATGGGTAGCTACAGTACTGCTCTCCACAGCCAGCTCCAATGGGTAGCTACAGTACTGCTCTCCACAGCCAGCTCTACTGGGTAGCTACAGTACTGCTCTCCACAGCCAGCTCCAATGGGTAGCTACAGTACTGCTCTCCACAGCCAGCTCCACTGGGTAGCTACAGTACTGCTCTCCACAGCCAGCTCTACTGGGTAGCAAAAGTACTGCTCCCCACAGCCAGCTCCAATGGGTAGCTACAGTACTGCTCTCCACAGCCAGCTCTACTGGGTAACTACAGTACTGCTCCCCACAGCCAGCTCCACTGGGTAGCTACAGTACTGCTCCCCATAGCCAGCTCCACTAGGTAGCTACAGTACTGCTCTCCACAGCCAGCTCCACTGGGTAGCTACAGTACTGCTCCCCACAGCCAGCTCCACTGGGTAGCTACAGTACTGCTCTCCACAGCCAGCTCCACTGGGTAGCTACAGTACTGCTCTCCACAGCCAGCTCCAATGGGTAGCTACAGTACTGCTCTCCACAGCCAGCTCCACTGGGTAGCTACAGTACTGCTCCCCACAGCCAGCTCCACTAGGTAGCTACAGTACTGCTCTCCACAGCCAGCTCCACTGGGTAGCTACAGTACTGCTCTCCACAGCCAGCTCCAATGGGTAGCTACAGTACTGCTCTCCACAGCCAGCTCTACTGGGTAGCAAAAGTACTGCTCCCCACAGCCAGCTCCAATGGGTAGAATCAGTACTGCTCTCCACAGCCAGCTCCAATGGGTAGCTACAGTACTGCTCTCCACAGCCAACTCTACTGGGTAGCTACAGTACTGCTCCCCACAGCCAGCTCCAATGGTTAACTGCAGTACTGCTCCCCACAGCCAGCTCTACTGGATAGCAAAAGTACTGCTCCCCACAGCCAGCTCCAATGGGTAGCTACAGTACTGCTCTCCACAGCCAGCTCTACTGGGTAACTACAGTACTGCTCCCCACAGCCAGCTCCACTGGGTAGCTACAGTACTGCTCCCCACAGCCAGCTCCACTGGGTAGCTACAGTACTGCTCTCCACAGCCAGCTCTACTGGGTAGCTACAGTACTGCTCCCCACAGCCAGCTCCACTAGGTAGCTACAGTACTGCTCTCCACAGCCAGCTCCACTGGGTAGCTACAGTACTGCTCTCCACAGCCAGCTCCAATGGGTAGCTACAGTACTGCTCTCCACAGCCAGATCTACTGGGTAGAAAAAGTACTGCTCCTCACAGCCAGCTCCAATGTGTAGAATCAGTACTGCTCTCCACAGCCAGCTCCAATGGGTAGCTACAGTACTGCTCTCCACAACCAACTCTACTGGGTAGCTACAGTACTGCTCCCCACAGCCAGCTCCACTGGGTAGCTACAGTACGGCTCCCCACAGCCAGCTCTACTGGATAGCTACGGTACTGCTCTCCACAGCCAGCTCTACTGGGTAGCTACAGTACTGCTCTCCACTTCCAGCTCCAATGTGTAGCTACAGTACTGCTCCCCACATCCAGCTCCAATGGGTAGCTACAGTACTGCTCTCCACAGCCAGCTCCACTGGGTTGCTACAGTACTGCTCTCAACAGCCAGCTCCACTGGGTAGCTACAGTATTGCTCTCCACAGCCAGCTCCAATGGGTAGCTACAGTTCTGCTCCCCACAGCCAGCTCCAATGTGTAGCTACAGTACTGCTCTCCAGAGCCAGCTCTGCTGGGTTGCTACAGTACTGCTCTCCACAGCCAGCTCCACTGGGTAGCTACAGTATTGCTCTCCACAGCCAGCTCCAATGGGTAGCTACAGTACTGCTCTCCACAGCCAGCTCCACTAGGTAGCTACAGTTGCTCCCCACAGCCAGCTCCAATAGGTAGCTACAGTACTGCTCTTCACAGCCAACTCTACTGGTTAGCTACAGTACTGCTCTCCATAGCCAGCTCCTGTGGGTAGCTACAGTACTGCTATCCACTGCCAGCTCTACTGGGTAGCTACAGTACTGCTCTCCACAGCCAGCTCCAATGGTAAGCTACAGTACTGCTCCCCACAGCCAGCTCTACTGGGTAGCTATGGTACTGCTCTCCAAAGCCAACTATACTGGGTAGCTACAGTACTGCCCTCCACAGCCAGCTCCAATGGGAAGCTACAGTACTGCTCCCCACAGCCAGCTCTACTGGGTAGCTATGGTACTGCTCTCCACAGCCAGCTATACTGGGTAGCTACAGTACTGCTCTCCACTTCCAGCTCCAATGTGTAGATACAATACTGCTCCCCACAGCCAGCTCCAATGGGTAGCTACAAATACTGCTCTCCAGAGCCAGCTCTCCTGGGTTGCTACAGTACTGCTCTCAACAGCCAGCTCCACTGGGTAGCTACAGTATTGCTCTCCACAGCCAGCTCCAATGGGTAGCTACAGTTCTGCTCCCCACAGCCAGCTCCAATGTGTAGCTACAGTACTGCTCTCCAGAGCCAGCTCTGCTGGGTTGCTACAGTACTGCTCTCCACAGCCAGCTCCACTGGGTAGCTACAGTATTGCTCTCCACAGCCAGCTCCAATGGGTAGCTACGGTACTGCTTTCCACAGCCAGCTCCACTAGGTAGCTACAGTACTGCTCTTCACAGCCAACTCTACTGGTTAGCTACAGTACTGCTCTCCATAGCCAGCTCCAGTGGGTAGCTACAGTACTGCTATCCACTGCCAGCTCTACTGGGTAGCTACAGTAATGCTCTCCACAGCCAGCTCCAATGGGAAGCTACAGTACTGCTCCCCACAGCCAGCTCTACTGGGTTGCTATGCTACTGCTCTCCACAGCCAGCTATACTGGGTAGCTACAGTACTGCTCTCCACAGCCAGCTCCAATGGGTAGCTACAGTAATGCTCCCCACAGCCAGCTCCAATGGGTAGCTACAGTACTGATCTCCACAGCCAGCTCCAATGGGTAGCTACAGTACTGCTCTCCACAGCCAGCTCCAATGGGAATCTACAGTACTGCTCCCCACAGTCAGCTCTACTGGGTAGCTATGGTACTGCTCTCCACAGCCAGCTATACTGGGTAGCTACAGTACTGCTCCCCACTTCCAGCTCCAATGTGTAGATACAATACTGCTCCCCACTGCCAGCTCCAATGGGTAGCTACAGTACTGATCTCCACAGCCAGCTCCAATGGGTAGCTACAGTACTGCTATCCACAGCCAGCTCCACTGGGTAGCTACAGTACTGCTCTCCACAGCCAGCTCCAATGGGTAGCTACAGTACTGCTCTCCACATCCAGCTCCACTGGGTAGATACAGTACTGCTCTACACAGCCAGCTCTACTGGGTAGCAAAAGTACTGCTCCCCACAGCCAGCTCCAATGGGTAGCTACAGTACTGCTCTCCACAGCCAGCTCTACTGGGTAACTACAGTGCTGCTCCCCACAGCCAGCTCCACTAGGTAGCTACAGTACTGCTCTCCACAGCCAGCTCCACTGGGTAGCTACAGTACTGCTCTCCACAGCCAGCTCCAATGGGTAGCTACAGTACTGCTCTCCACAGCCAGCTCTACTTGGTAGCAAAAGTACTGCTCTCCACAGCCAGCTCCAATGGGTAGAATCAGTACTGCTCTCCACAGCCAGCTCCAATGGGTAGCTACAGTTCTGCTCTCCACAGCGAACTCTACAGGGTAGCTACAGTACTGCTCCCCACAGCCAGCTCCAATGGTTAACTGCAGTACTGCTCCCCACAGCCAGCTCCACTGGGTAGCTACAGTACTGCTCCCCACAGCCAGCTCCAATGGGTAGCTACAGTACTGCTCCCCACAGCCAGCTCCAATGGGTAGCTACAGTACTGCTCTCCACAGCCAGCTCCACTGGGTAGCTACTGAACTGCTCTCCACAGCCAGCTCCAATGGGTAGCTACAGTACTGCTCTCCACAGCCAGCTCTACTGGGTAGCAAAAGTACTGCTCCTCACAGCCAGCTCCAATGGGTAGAATCAGTACTGCTCTCCACAGCCAGCTCCAATGGGTAGCTACAGTACTGCTATCCACAGCCACCTCTACTGGGTAGCTACAGTACTGCTCTCCACTGTCAGCTCCAATGGGAAGCTACAGTACTGCTTCTAACAGCCAGCTCTACTGGGTAGCTACGGTACTAATCTCCACAGCCAGCTCTATTGGGTAGCTACAGTACTGCTCTCCACAGCCAGCTCCAATGGGTAGCTACAGTACTGCTCCCCACTGCCAGCTCCAATGGGTAGCTACAGTTCTGCTCTCCACAGCCAGCTCCAATGGGTAACTACAATACTGCTCTCCACAGCCAGCTCCAATCGGTAGCTACAGTACTCCTCCCCACAGCCAGCTCCAATGTGTAGCTACAGTACTGCTCTCCACAGCCAGCTCCAATGGGTAGCTACAGTGCTGCTATCCACAGCCAGCTCAACTGGGTAGCTACAGTACTGCTCTCCACTGCCAGCTCCAATGGGTAGCTACCGTACTGCTCCCCACAGCCAGCTCAAATGGGTTGCTACAGTACTGCTCTCCACAGCCAGCTCCACTGGGTAGCTACAGTATTGCTCTCCACAGCCAGCTCCAATCGGTAGCTACAGTTCTGCTCCCCACAGCCAGCTCCAATGTGTAGCTACAGTACTGCTCTCCAGAGCCAGCTCTACTGGGTAGCTACAGTACTGCTCTCCCGAGCCAGCTCTACTGGGTTGCTACAGTACTGCTCTCCACAGCCAGCTACAATGGGTAGCTACAGTTCTGCTCTCCACAGCCAGCTCCAATGTGTAGCTACAGTACTGCTCTCCAGAGCCAGCTCTGCTCGGTTGCTACAGTACTGCTCTCCACAGCCAGCTCCACTGGGTAGCTACAGTATTGCTCTCCACAGCCAGCTCCAATGGGTAGCTACAGTACTGCTCTCCACAGCCAGCTGCACTAGGTAGCTACATTTGCTCCCCACAGCCAGCTCCAATGGGTAGCTACAGTACTGCTCTTCACAGCCAACTCTACTGGTTAGCTACAGTACTGCTCTCCACTGCCAGCTCCAGTGGGTAGCTACAGTACTGCTATCCACTGCCAGCTCTACTGGGTAGCTACAGTACTGCTCCCTACAACCAGCTCCACTGGGAAGCTACAGTACTGCTCCCCACAGCCAGCTCCAATGGGTAGCTACAGTACTGCTCTCCACAGCCAGCCCCACTGGGTAGCTACACGACTGCTCCCCACAGCCAGCTCCAATGGGTAGCTACAGTACTGCTCTCCACGGCCAGCTCAAATGGGTAACTACAGTACTGCTCCCCACAGCCAGCTCCAATGGGTAGCTACAGTTCTGCTCCCCACAGCGAGCTCCAATGGGTAGCTACAGTACTGCTCTCCACAGCCAACTCTACTGGGTAGCTACAGTACTGCTCCCCACAGCCAGCTCCAATGGTTAACTGCAGTACTGCTCCCCACAGCCAGCTCCGCTGGGTAGCTACAATACTGCTCCCCACAGCCAGCTCCAATGGGTAGCTACAGTACTGCTCCCCACAGCCAGCTCCAATGGGTAGCTACAGTACTGCTCTCTACAGCCAGTTCGACTGGGTAGCTACAGTACTGCTCCCCACAGCCAGCTCCAATGTGTAGCTACAGTAATGCTCTCCACAGCCAGCTCCAATGGGTAGATACAATACTGCTCCCCACAGCCAGCTCCAATGGGTAGCTACAATACTGCTCTCCAGAGCCAGCTCTACTGGGTTGCTACAGTACTGCTCTCCACAGCCAGCTCCACTAGGTAGCTACAGTACTGCTCTCCACAGCCAGCTCCACTGGGTAGCTACAGAACTGCTCTCCACAGCCAGCTCCAATGGGTAGCTACAGTACTGCTCTCCACAGCCAGCTCTACTGGGTAGAAAAAGTACTGCTCCTCACAGCCAGCTCCAATGGGTAGCTACAGTACTGCTCTCCACAGCCAGCTCCACTGGGTAGCTACAGTACTGCTCCCCACAGCCAGCTCCAATGTGTAGCTACAGTACTGCTCTCCAGAGCCAGCTCTACTGGGTTGCTACAGTACTGCTGTCCACAGCCAGCGCCACTGGGTAGCTACAGTACTGCTCTCCACAGCCAGCTCCAATGGGTAGCTACGGTTCTTCTCCCCACAGCCAGCTCCACTATGTAGCTACAGTACTGCTCTCCACAGCCAGCTCCACTGGGTAGCTACAGTACTGCTCCCCACAGCCAGCTCCAATGGGTAGCTACAGTACTGCTCACCACAGCCAGCTCCAATGGGTAGCTACAGTACTGCTCTCCACTGCCAGCTCTACTTGGTAGCAAAAGTACTGCTCCCCACAGCCAGCTCCAATGGGTAGCTACAGTACTGCTCTCCACAGCCAGCTCTACTGGGTAGCAAAATTACTGCTCCCCACAGCCAGCTCCTATGGGGAGCTACAGTCCTGCTCTCCACAGCCAGCTCTACTGGGTAGCTACTGTACTGCTCCCCACAGCCAGCTCCAATGGTTAACTTCAGTACTGCTCCCCACAACCAGCTCCACTGGGAAGCTACAGTACTGCTCACCACAGCCAGCTCCAATGGGTAGCTACAGTACTGCTCTCCACAGCCAGCTCTACTGGGTAGCAAAATTACTGCTCCCCACAGCCAGCTCCAATGGGTAGCTACAGTTCTGCTCCCCACAGCTAGCTCCAATGGGTAGCTACAGTACTGCTCTCCACAGCCAGCTCCAATGGGTAGCTACTGTACTGCTCTCCACAGCCAGCTATACTGGGTTGCTACAGTACTGCTCCCCACAGCCAGTTCCAATGGGTAGCTACAGTACTGCTCTCCACAGCCAGCTCCACTGGGTAGCTACAGTACTGCTCCCCACAGCCAGCTCCAATGTGTAGCTACAGTACTGCTCTCCAGAGCTAGCTCTACTGGGTTGCTACAGTACTGCTGTCCACAGCCAGCGCCACTGGGTAGCTACAGTACTGCTCTCCACAGCCAGCTCCAATGGGTAGCTACGGTTCTTCTCCCCACAGCCAGCTCCACTATGTAGCTACAGTACTGCTCTCCACAGCCAGCTCCACTGGGTAGCTACAGTACTGCTCACCACAGCCAGCTCCAATGGGTAGCTACTGTACTGCTCTCCACTGCCAGCTCTACTTGGTAGCAAAAGTACTGCTCCCCACAGCCAGCTACAATGGGTAGCTACAGTACTGCTCTCCACAGCCAGCTCCAATGGGTAGCTACAGTACTGCTCTCCACAGCCAGCTCTACTGGGTAGCAAAATTACTGCTCCCCACAGCCAGCTCCTATGCGGAGCTACAGTCCTGCTCTCCACAGCCAGCTCTACTGGGTAGCTACTGTACTGCTCCCCACTGCCAGCCCCAATGGTTAACTTCAGTACTGCTCCCCACAACCAGCTCCACTGGGAAGCTACAGTACTGCTCACCACAGCCAGCTCCAATGGGTAGCTACAGTACTGCTCTCCACAGCCAGCTCTACTGGGTAGAAAAATTACTGCTCCCCACAGCCAGCTCCAATGGGTAGCTACAGTTCTGCTCCCCACAGCTAGCTCCAATGGGTAGCTACAGTACTGCTCTCCACAGCCAGCTCCAATGGGTAGCTACTGTACTGCTCTCCACAGCCAGCTCCAATGGGTAGCTACAGTACTGCTCTCCACAGCCAGCTCTACTGGGTAGCAAAATTACTGCTCCCCACAGCCAGCTCCTATGGGGAGCTACAGTCCTGCTCTCCACAGCCAGCTCTACTGGGTAGCTACTGTACTGCTCCCCACTGCCAGCTCCAATGGTTAACTTCAGTACTGCTCCCCACAACCAGCTCCACTGGGAAGCTACAGTACTGCTCACCACAGCCAGCTCCAATGGGTAGCTACAGTACTGCTCTCCACAGCCAGCTCTACTGGGTAGAAAAATTACTGCTCCCCACAGCCAGCTCCAATGGGTAGCTACAGTTCTGCTCCCCACAGCTAGCTCCAATGGGTAGCTACAGTACTGCTCTCCACAGCCAGCTCCAATGGGTAGCTACTGTACTGCTCTCCACAGCCAGCCCCACTGGATAGCTACAGGACTGCTCCCCACAGCCAGCTCCAATGGGTAGCTACAGTTCTGCTCTCCACAGCCAGCTCAAATGGGTAGCTACATAACTGCTCTCCACAGCCAGCTCCAATGGGTAGCTACAGTACGGCTCCCCACAGCCATTTCCAATGGGTAGCTACAGTACTGCTATCCACAGCCAGCTCCAATGGGTAGCTACAGGACGCGTAGTGCAGCGTAGTGCAGCTTGCCAAAGCCAACTGCAAACACTGACTCTGGCTCCCAGAACTATATACAGTGAGGGAAACAAGTATTAATTCCCCTGCTGATTTTGTACATTTGCCCACTGACAAATAAATGATCAGTCTATAATTTTAATGGGAGGTTTATTTGAACAGTGAGAGACAGAATAACAACAAAAAAATCCAGAAAAACGCATGTCAAAAATGTTATAATTTGATTTGCATTTTAATGAGGGACATAAGTATTTGACCCCTCTGCAAAACATGACTTAGTACTTGGTGGCAAAACCCTTGTTGGCAATCACAGAGGTCAGACGTTTCTTGTAGTTGGCCACCAGGTTTGCACACATCTCAGGAGGGATTTTGTCCCACACTTCTCCAAGTCATTAAGGTTTCGAGGCTGACGTTTGGCAACTCGAACCTTCAGCTCCCTCCATAGATTTTCTATGGGATTAAGGTCTGGAGACCGGCTAGGCCACTCTAGGACCTTAATGTGCTTCTTCTTGAGCCACTCCTTTGTTGCCTTGGCCGTGTGTTTTGGGTCATTGTCATGCTGGAATACCCATCCACGACCCATTTTCAATGCCCTGGCTGAGGGAAGGAGGTTCTCACCCAAGATTTGACAGTACATGGCCCCGTCCGTCGTCCCTTTGATGCGGTGAAGTTGTCCTGTCCCCTTAGCAGAAAAACACCCTCAAAGCATAATGTTTCCACCTCCATGTTTGACGGTGGGGATGATGTTCTTGTGGTCATAGGCAGCATTCCTCCTCCTCCAAACACGGTGAGTTGAGTTGATGCCAACGAGCTCCATTTTGGTCTCATCTGACCACAACACTTTCACCCAGTTGTCCTCTGAATCATTCAGATGTTCATTGGCAAACTTCAGACGGGCATGTATACGTACCAGAACCACCTATAGTGAACTATATATCAGCCAATCACACCCATGAACCACTTACAGTGAGGTAGTCTGTTCTCTTGACATGTGTCCCAAATGGCACCCTATTCTCTATTGTGCACAGCTTTTCATCAGAGCTCTATGGGTGCTGGTCAACAGTAGTGCACTAAATAGGGATGCCATTCGAGATTCATCCCTGGTCTACATACTACCACAGCCTCATAGGAACCATTGTCCGACCACGATCCCCTGCATGCCATAAGACTGTATAAGCCAGCTGAGCTAAAGCCTGGGCATTTACATGGGGAGCCAATGCAAGTCTTCACGTACTTAGGCAATGCATTGTCAAGGTCAAATTAACTGAATTGGTGGAAAACAAGAATGTGGAAGAGAGTTTTACATCGTTGCATTTTTTGGGATACTGAGGCGTTATACTTGATTTCCTTCGTCTTGTGGAATCTTCGTCTCTCCTCTCCCAGCAACCGAGTTATTAGACACTCCAGAAGGAGGTTTGATAAATCAAATCAATGTCTATTCATCACATGCTTCCTAAACAACAGGTATAGGACTAACAGTGAAATGCTTCCTTACGGGCCCCTTTTCCCAACAACGCAGAGAGAAAGAGAATAGAGAAATAATAGAACGATGCTGTGAGTTATCATCCTCTCACAGGCCTTGTAGTTCCTCTGTCTTATCATTTTACCAGCCGCCTCACCCCCCCCCCCCCCCCCCCCCGTACTCCTCCCACGTTTACAGCTCATCACACATTTGATGACAACAGAACAAAAAAACAACACAAAACTGCCTATTCTAGCATAAAGAAAAGAGAAAAGAGAGTGCCTCGTCTCCTCCCTCCCTCCTTCCCTCCCCTCCTTCCTGTCTCCTTCCCTCCCTCCCCTCCTCCCTCCCCTCCTCCCTCCCTCCTTCCCTCCCCTCCTTCCTCTCTCCTTCCCTCCCTCCTCTCCTCCCTCCTCCCTCCTTCCTTCCCCCCCCTCCTTCCTCTCTCCTTCCCTCCCTCCCCTCCTCCCTCCCTCTCCTCCCTCCTTCCTCTCTCCTTCCCTCCCTCCCCTCCTCCCTCCTCTCTCCCTCCTTCCCTCCCCTCCTTCCTGTCTCCCTCCTTCCCCTCCTCCCTCCCCTCCCTCCTTCCCTCCCTCCCCTCATCCCTCCCTCCCTCCCTCCCTCCCTCCCTTTCGCTGTTCCTAATTTCATCTGTATTGCTGCAGTGTGTTTGACAAGTGAGCCAGGCGTGTGGCTTTAAGAAGACACAGAGAGAGGCACGACTCAGACAGTCTCCTTTCCTCCCCAACCTGACCCTTGTCACACAATTAGCCGCCTGCCTTTCAGATAGCTAGAACAAAGATGAACTCTGAGAGGCCAGGCCGTATCCTGACTACATCCTCCCAAATGGAACCCTATTCCCTATTAAAGTGTTTAGTCCCTATATAGTGCACTAGCCCTATGGACCCTGGTCAAAAGGAGTGCACTATATAGGGAATAGGGTTGCATTTGGGACGCAGATTCAAGTCTCTAAAGGAGGACGAAGTGGGCGGAGGGTGGTTGGGTGACACGCCTCTCATGCCTCCAGGGCAGCTCTCTTGACCAGTGGAATCGGTAGCTGTCACTAAACATCTCTGTCTTACCATGCTCTCTAATGGCAGACCCACATTGGACCAACGGGAACATCAACTGCTGCTGCTACTATACGAGGAAGAACAGAGAGATGAGGGAATATATACCGTCACTCTAAGAGAAAAGGACAGAGAGATGAGGGGAATATAGACCATCACTCTAAGAGAAAAGGACAGAGTGATGAGGGGAATATAAACCGTCACTCTAAGAGAAAAGGACAGAGAGATGAGGGGAATATAGACCATCACTCTAAGAGAAAAGGACAGAGAGATGAGGGGAATATAGACCATCACTCTAAGAGAAAAGGACAGAGTGATGAGGGAATATATACCGTCACTCTAAGAGAAAAGGACAGAGAGATGAGGGGAATATAGACCATCACTCTAAGAGAAAAGGACAGAGTGATGAGGGGAATATAAACCGTCACTCTAAGAGAAAAGGACAGAGAGATGAGGGGAATATAGACCATCACTCTAAGAGAAAAGGACAGAGTGATGAGGGGAATATAAACCGTCACTCTAAGAGAAAAGGACAGAGTGATGAGGGGAATATAGACCATCACTCTAAGAGTAAAGGACAGAGAGATGAGGGGAATATAGACCATCACTCTAAGAGAAAAGGACAGAGAGATGAGGGGAATATAGACCATCACTCTAAGAGAAAAGGACAAAGACATGAGGGGAATATAGACCATCACTCTAAGAGAAAAGGACAGAGAGATGAGGGGAATATAGACCATCACTCTAAGAGAAAAGGACAGAGAGATGAGGGGAATATAGACCATCACTCTAAGAGAAAGGGACAGAGAGATGAGGGGAATATAGACCATCACTCTAAGAGTAAAGGACAGAGAGATGAGGGGAATATAGACCATCACTCTAAGAGTAAAGGACAGAGAGATGAGGGGAATATAGACCATCACTCTAAGAGAAAAGGACAGAGAGATGAGGGGAGAAAAATACCTTTGGTTCTGTCCTAAATGGCACCATATTCCCTATTAAGTGCACTACTTTTGTCCAGGGCTCATAATGCTATTTATATAGAAAATAGGGTGCTATTTGGAACATAGTCCTTGACTGTAAGATATATGAGGAGGGAAATAGGGCATCTCTTTATTGGAGCCAAAGTGTTTAGTTGGTGTTTAGAGACAGAGACAGACAGATATAGGTGTTACCATGGCCTCAGACCTATAGAAGTACTGTAACAGATAGAGGTGTTTCCATGTCCTCAGACCTATAGAAGTACTGTAACAGATAGAGGTGTTTCCATGGTCTCAGACCTATAGAAGTACTGTAACAGATAGAGGTGTTTCCATGGTCTCAGACCTATAGAAGTACTGTAACAGATAGAGGTGTTACCATGGCCTCAGACCTATAGAAGTACTGTAACAGATAGAGGTGTTTCCATGGTCTCAGACCTATAGAAGTACTGTAACAGATAAAGGTGTTTCCATGGTCTCAGACCTATAGAAATACTGTAACAGATATAGGTGGATGAGTAGTTATAGGGTGTTGTGCTGGGAGCGTAGCTGGAAGGACTCTTCCCATCAACAATAATGAAAAATACAGGCGCACAGGAAGCTCACGCGTGCCTGGACACACACAGAGACACACACACACACACACACACACACAGACACAAACACACAGACACACACACACACACACACACACACACACACACACACACACACACACACACACACACACACACACACACACACAGATCTGCTACAAGGTCAATCTTTCAATCCTTTCATGTGTTAGTATTATCATGGCCTGTCTGGGTAAACCAGGCTACGGTTTTCATACCGGCCATCTTATTTTATTTACCAAAGTTTCAATCCAAAAGGTGAGTGTATGTATTTATAGAAAAACCCAGCTATAGCAGAATGACAGTCAAACACAGCTATAGCAGAATGACAGTCAAACCCAGCTATAGCAGAATGACAGTCAAGCCCATCTATAGCAGAATGACAGTCAAACCCAGCTATATCAGAATGACAGTCAAACCCAGCTATAGCAGAATGACAGTCAAACCCAGCTACAGCAGAATGACAGTCAAACCCAGCTGTAGCAGAATGACAGTCAAACACAGCTATAGCAGAATGACAGTCAAACCCAGCTACAGCAGAATTAGAGTCAAACCCAGCTACAGCAGAATGACAGTCAATCCCAGCTACATTATAATGATAGTCAAACCCAGCTATAGCAGAATTACAGTCAAACCCAGTTATAGCAGAATGACAGTACAACACATCTATAGCAGAATGACAGTCAAACCCAGCTACAGCAGAATGACAGTAAAACCCAGCTATAACAGAATGACAGTCAAACACAGCTACAGCAGAATGACAGTCAAACCCAGCTATAGCAGAATGACAGTCAAATCCAGCTATAGCAGAATGACAGTCAAACACAGCTATAGCAGAATGAGAGTCAACCACAGCTGTAGCAGAAAGACAGTTTATCCCAGCTATAGCAGAATGGCAGTCAAACACAGCTACAGCAGAATGACAGTAATACCCAACTATAACAGAATGACAGTCAAACACAGCTGAAGCAGAATGACAGTCAAACACAGCTATAACAGAATGACAGTATAACACAGCTATAGCAGAATGACAGTCAAACACAGCTATAGCAGAATTAGAGTCAAACCCAGCTATAGCAGAATGACAGTCAAGCCCAGCTATTGCAGAATGACAGTACAAATCAGATATAGCAGAATTACAGTCAAACTCAGCTATAGCAGAATGACAGTCAAACCCAGCTATAGCAGAATGACAGTAAAACCCAGCTATAGCAGAATGGCAGTCAAACCCAGCTACAGCAGAATGACAGTCAAACACAGCTATAATGGAATGACAGTCAAACCCAGCTATATCAAAATGACAGTCAAACCCAGTTATAACAGAATGACAGTCAAACCCAGCTATATCAGAATGACAGTCAAACCCAGCTATAGCAGAATGACAGTCAAACTCAGCTATAACAGAATGACAGTCAAACTCAGCTATAGCAGAATGACAGTCAAACCCAGCTATAGCAGAATGACAGTCAAACCAAGATATATCAGAATGACAGTCAAACCCAGAGAACATGATTTAACTTCCTTCAGGCGATGCCAGTGACATTAATTCATCAGGGATAGTTGTTTCCTCTGCTGATCTCCTTCTCATTAGGAATTAACTGTCATTAGGAACAAATTCGTATAATATGTCCCAAATGGCAACCTATTGCCTATACAGTGCACTTCTTTTGATGAGGACCCTATGGGAATATGGTGCATTTGGGAAGCAAGCATGGTGGCTAGCTTAGTATTGCTGGATGCCAATTTAGTCTGTATTACTGTCAACACTGACGTCTCCTCATCCCACAGTCCTGCTCTATTCTGTAGTATTGTATTCAGTACTCTATTCTGCTGTATTGTATTGTATTCAGTACTCTATCCTGTTGTATTGTATTGTATTCAGTACTGTATTCTGTTGTATTGTATTGTATTCAGTACTCTATTCTGTTGTGTTGTATTCAGTACTCTATTCTATTCTGTTGTATTGTATTCAGTACTCTATTCTATTCTGTTGTGTTGTATTCAGTACTCTATTCTGCTGTATTGTATTGTATTCAGTACTCTATTCTGTTGTATTGTATTGTATTCAGTACTCTATTCTGCTGTATTGTATTGTATTCAGTACTCTATTCTGTTGTGTTGTATTCAGTACTCTATTCTGTTATATTGTATTGTATTCAGTACTCTATTCTGTTGTATTGTATTCAGTACTCTATTCTGTTGTGTTGTATTCAGTACTCTATTCTGTTGTATTGTATTCAGTACTCTATTCTGTTGTGTTGTATTCAGTACTATATTCTGTTGTGTTGTATTCAGTACTCTATTCTATTCTATTGTGTTGTATTCAGTACTCTATTCTGCTGTATTGTTTTGTATTCAGTACACTATTCTGTTATGTTGTATTCAGTACTCTATTCTGTTGTATTGTATTCAGTACTCTAATCTGCTGTATTGTATTGTATTCAGTACTCTATTCTGTTATGTTGTATTCAGTACTCTTTTCTGTTGTATTGTATTCAGTACTCTATTCTGTTGTGTTGTATTCAGTACTCTATTCTGTTGTGTTGTATTCAGTATTCTATTCTGCTGTATTGTATTGTATTCAGTACTCTATTCTGTTGTGTTGTATTCAGTACTCTATTCTGCTGTATTGTATTGTATTGTATTCAGTACTCTATTCTGTTTTGTTGTATTCAGTACTCTATTCTGTTGTATTGTTTTCAGTACTCTATTCTGTTGTATTGTATTCAGTACTCTATTCGGTTGTATTGTATTCAGTACTCTATTATGTTGTGTTGTATTCAGTACTCTATTATGTTGTATTGTATTCAGTACTCTATTCTGTTGTATTGTATTGTATTCAGTACTCTATTCTATTGTATTGAATTCAGTACTCTATTCTGTTGTATTGTATTCAGTACTCTATTCTGTTGTATTGTATTCAGTACTCTATTCTGCTGTATTGTATTGTATTCAGTACTCTATTCTGTTGTATTGTATTCAGTACTCTATTCTGTTGTATTGTATTCAGTACTCTATTCTGCTGTATTGTATTGTATTCAGTACTCTATTCTATTGTATTATATTCAGTACTCTATTCTGTTGTATTGTATTCAGTACTCTACTCTATTCCTCCCTGACCTTACACAAAGTTACCCAAAGCAAGATTGAATCCTGTATTAAGCCTTATCTAGGTCATTGAATTACAGCAAAAATAAAATAACTGTCTGAAAGATATACCATCTGCCATAAAAATACAAGTTTGATTAAACAAATTTTAAATAAAGTTTAACATCCAGACATGTCACATGGTTGCATAAAACACTGGGCCCTAAATCATAGTACCGTCTCTGTCTATTTGCTGCAGTGGGCTCTAAATCATAGCACCATCTTTGTCTATTTGGTGCAGTGGGCTCTAAATCATAGCACCATCTCTGTCTATTTGGAGCAGTGGGCTCTAAATCATAGTACCATCTCTGTCTATTTGCTGCAGTGGGCTCTAAATCATAGTACCCTCTCTGTTCTAGTTGTCCTATTTGGTGCAGTGGGCTCTAAATCATAGTACCATCTCTGTCTATTTGCTGCAATGGGCTCTAAATCATAGCACCATCTCTGTCTATTTGCTGCAGTGGGCTCTAAATCATAGCGCCATCTCTGTTCTAGTTGTCCTATTTGCTGCAGTGGGCTCTAAATCATAGTGCCGTCTCTGTCTATTTGCTGCAGTGGGCTCTAAATCATAGCGCCATCTCTGTTCTAGTTGTCTTATTTGCTGCAGTGGGCTCTAAATCATAGTGCCGTCTCTGTCTATTTGCTGCAATGGGCTCTAAATCATAGCGCCATCTCTGTTCTATTTGTCTTATTTGCTGCAGTGGGCTCTAAATCATAGTACCGTCTCTGTTCTAGTTGTCCTATTTGGTGCAGTGCTTAACAATAACAACAATGGATGCTAACCAGGTACGTTTATAAATCTAACTAAATATGAATCAAGTTGTGAACCAAAAGGTAATCAAAATAAAAAACCAGAGCTGTGTTGTATTATCTCAGTGGTCCTCTGTCCTTTTACAGGCAAAATGCCAATGATATTTCTGTGCTTTTTGTCTCTCAATGGATGTGACACCCCAGAGCTAATTGGATTTAAAGACAAGCTCATTTACCAGAGTTGTGTCATTACTGTTCTAGCTCATTAGTGTAGCTGGCTATATAAGGCTCCACACACACACACACACACACACACACACACACACACACACACACACACACACACACACACACACACACACACACACACACACACACACACACACACACACACACACACACACACACACACACACACACACACACACACACACAGACTGGGACTGGGACTGGGACCACTGATTGATAGTAATAGTCTGTTAAACTCATCCAGGAATGGGGTTCTAAACATCCATGTGTGATGCATCTTCACTGACTGGTTGCAGATAGGGCAGTATGACTGCTGATAGCTCTACAAACAGCTGACTGGTTGCAGATAGGGCAGTATGACTGCTGACAGCTCTACAAACAGCTGACTGGTTGCAGATAGGGCAGTATGACTGCTGATAGCTCTACAAACAGCTGACTGGTTGCAGATAGGGCAGTATGACTGCTGACAGCTCTACAAACAGCTGACTGGTTGCAGATAGGGCAGTATGACTGCTGACAGCTCTACAAACAGCTGACTGGTTGCAGATAGGGCAGTATGACTGCTGATATCTCTACAAACAGCTGACTGGTTGCAGATAGGGCAGTATGACTGCTGACAGCTCTACAAATAGCTGACTGGTTGCAGATAGGGCAGTATGACTGCTGACAGCTCTACAAACAGCTGACTGGTTGCAGATAGGGCAGTATGACTGCTGACAGCACCAACAGCTCTACATATAGATTTTAACATTAAAGACGGATTGTTTCTATGATGTAAATCTGTTAAATCTCGATAATCAGTAAATCTCAAATAAAACATTATGGTTAAAGTAATGTTTAGAGGGTTGTGTTAGAATTATGTTTAAGGTCACAGAGTAAGGGTCAAGGTTAAGATTAGTGGTACAAGTCAATGGCATAATGTTGGTGATTGTTGAAGTCAATAATGTGGAAATGTCCTAAATCCAAACATTATGGTTAAAGTAATTGGTTTAGATTAGGTTTAATGTTAGGATTAGGATCAATGTTACTTGTTAAAGGTCAAAGTTAGGATTAGGAAGAGTGTTATATCTTAAAGGTTTAATGTCAGATTAGACGTTAACGACACTCAGGTTGTCATGGTTCCACCTGTCACCAGAGGACAGCAGAGACCGTCCTAGAGACATTAACGACACTCAGGTTGTCATGGTTCCACCTGTCACCAGAGGGCAGCAGAGACCGTCTTAGAGACATTAACGACACTCAGGTGTGTCTTATTTACTCATTATGTTGTCACTGTTAAAATAGGTGTGTTTTCTGTTGTCCTTTGAACCTTCAATTGTGTGTGTGCGTTTGTCTCCTGAGTGAGTTTTCAAGACTTAGTTGTCGTTTTCCCAGGGTTACTGCAATCCTTCCATTATCGTTCTCAGTAAAGTATTATGTTTATCCTTTTACCACTGATTCCTCGTCCGGTCTCTTCTCTGCACCTGTATCCAACCTCACCATCTCCTGGTACACGGCATGCAGGCCAGCCCATGTGGACACACTGCCCTACAGGAGACTGAACCGTCTCTTTAATGTTCCTGCATCTAAAGGTACTCCACCATCCCTTTAATATTCCTGCATCTGCAGGGGCTAGACAGTTCCTTTAATGTCCCCACATCTACAGGGCCTTGCGTTTTAATATCTCAATATCCAGTAGCCGAACCTTATCCCTTTAATATCACCAATATTACCCCTGATAAAATGAGCGGCAGGTAGCCTAGTGGTTAGAGCGTTGGACTAGTAACCAAAAGGTTGCAAGATCAAATCCCTGAGCTGACAAGGTACAAATCTGTTGTTCTACCCCTGAACAAGGCAGTTAACCCACTGTTCCTAGACTGTCATTGTAAATAAGAATTTGTACTTAACTGACTTGCCTAGTTAAATAAAAATGATAGCTCCCATCTTGTTCTCCTCCATGCTGGGTTGGATATTTAATACCACTGATATCTCTGTTCTCCTCCATGCTGGTGTCATGACGTTGGCCTCTTTGAGTACAGGGAGGACAGTTGACCCCCTCCCCCCTTGCACCATCCCCCAACCTACCTTCCCAGGCCCTGTGTGAAAGGGTTGTAAAAACTCTAAGAGGAGAATCTCTTGCTACATGGCCCATAGAGAGACACAGGAAATTCTTCCAACTGACAGAATTGGGGAACCGAATGACATTTGTGTTCTGGAGAAGGTATGGAAGATTGGTGAAGAATCCAGCTACGAACTGGTCCGCTTGGTACAATTTTGTGATACTCAGAAGAGACAATATAGCCATATTACCATAAAACGGTTTATATAATAGACTCAGCCTTGAGACTTGCATACACAAGTTGTATAGAATGTATTAATAAGGATAAAGCTTTTGTAATACATCGAGATGCTATGTACTGATGTTAATGTGATAGAATTATATTTCTGTACCAAGCTTAACTCAGTCATCGGCACGCCCTCAGGGACACATACAGGACCAGGCGTCATTTGACAAGCCTGTTCTATGGTCACTATAAAACTATACCCTGATTTACATTTCTCCAGACCAGGCCTCCACTCAATTGATGAGTTGGCCAATAGGTTTGACCATCCAATCCATCTACTGAAAGTCAACCATACCACGTGGTTAACTTTTAGACTATTGATACCGACAGAATAAGAACAAGTCTTTGATATTAATTATTAGTCTGCAGCTAAGTAAATTATATCATTGAATGCGAAAACCAACGAAACATCCATTCTATGACGACATTAATGAATGTCGCTTTGAAAGATCCATTCTAACCGAGAGAGAGAGAGAGAGAGAGACAAAACTCTCCACAGAACGACGCTCCAACAAGGATCCCGACAACACAGAGCGTAAATATATATTGATTGCAATTGTTCCCGAATGAGTGAGCGTTCAATTATCATTAATATTAATGAACTCTGTGTACCTCCTCAGCTGAACCTTTATGACCCATTGTTCTTCAAGACACCAGCCATGCCTGTTTTAGACCACTAGGGCACATTACTCTACCAATTCTTTGTGACGATAATTACTGTTTGTATACTTTCTGTGAATTAATTAGTTTAGTAAATAAATGATTTTAAGACAATTGATGTATGGATGATTTTAGTAAAGACTGGGTTCGTGCAGATACAACAATTTACGACGTTTGGAATGAGACTGGACGCGAGGTAAAATACACCATTTAAACCAGAAGATAATCGGCCTATACTATAATAGAATATAATATTATAATATAGGAAAGTTATATTAGGAAAATTATAGCTTTGTAATCTGAATATTCTCCTTGGTGCCCCGATCTCCTAGTTAATTACAATTAAACGATTGATCAGTTTAATCGCGTGATAATAATTACAGGGAGTTAATTGATAAACATGTCTTCAGTTTAATGGTACCCCAAAGACACGACACTGGGTTGGATATTTAATACCACTGATATCTCTGTTCTCCTCCATGCTGGGTTGGATATTTAATACCACTGATATCTCCCATCTCTGTTCTCCTCCATGCTGGGTTGGATATTTAATACCACTGATATCTCTGTTCTGCTCCATGCTGGGTTGGATATTTATCAACACTGATATCTCTGTTCTCCTCCATGCTGGGTTGGATATTTAATACCACTGATATCTCTGTTCTGCTCCATGCTGGGTTGGATATTTATCAACACTGATATCTCTGTTCTCCTACATGCTGGGTTGGATATTTAATACCACTGATATCTCTGTTCTGCTCCATGCTGGGTTGGATATTTAATACCACTGATATCTCTGTTCTGCTCCATGCTGGGTTGGATATTTAATACCACTGATATCTCTGTTCTCCTCCATGCTGGTTTGGATATTTAATACCACTGATATCTCTGTTCTCCTCCATGCTGGGTTGGATATTTAATACCACTGATATCTCTGTTCTCCTCCATGCTGGGTTGGATATTTAATACCACTGATATCTCCCATATCTGTTCTCCTCCATGCAGGGTTGGATATTTGTCATGTATTTGCTTTAGTAATATATTGTATTGCTTTTCAACATGGCTAGCTGACTGGCTGACTAACTGACTGACTAGATGCTGTCTGGCTGACTGGCTGTCTGGCTTTCTGGCTAACTGGCTGACTGGCTGGCTGGCTAGCTGTCTGGCTGACTGCAGCAAATGCAAATGGCTGGCTAGCTGACTGTCTGGCTGAATGACTGGCTGGCTGACTGACTGGGTGGCTGTCTGGCTTGCTGACTGGCTGGCTGCAGCAAATGTCTTAGTGGCCGACTGACTGGCAGGCTGGATGGCTGACTAGCTGGCTTGCTTTCTGGCTGAATGCAGCAAATGCAAATGGCTGGCTGGCTGGCTAACTGGCCGACTGGCTGACTGACTGGCTGACTGGCTGGCTTACTGCAGCAAATGCAAATGACTGGCTGGCTGGCTGTCTGGCTAACTGGCCGACTGGCTGAGTGACTGGCTGGCTGACTGCAGCAAATGGCTTACTGGCTGACTGCAGCAATGCAAATAGCTGGCTGGCTGACTGTCTGGCTAACTGGCTGAATGGTTGGGTAACTGGCTGAATGGCTGTCTGGCTGACTTACTGTCTGGCTGTATGGCTAACTGGCCGACTGGCTGAATGACTGGCTGGCTGACTGCAGCAAATTGCTGACTGGCTGACTGATTGGCTGAATGACTAGCTGACTGACTGACTGTCTAACTGGTTGACTGACTGACCAACTGGCTGGATGCAGCAGATGGCTGGCTGGCTGGATGCAGAAGATGGTTGACTGGCTGGCTGACAGGCTGACTGACTGACTGGCAGACTGCAATACAGCCCCAATCTCCTTCCGTCTCTCTCTCTCTCTCTCTCTCTCTCTCTCTCTCTCTCTCTCTCTCTACCTCTCTCTCTCTCTCTCTCTCTCTCTTTTTCTCTCTCTCTCTCTACCTCTCTCTTTTTCTCTCTCTCTCTCTCGTCTCTCTCTCTACCTCTCTCTCTTTTCTCTGTCTCTCTCTCGTCTCTCCCTCTCTCTCTCTCTCTCTCTCTCTCTCTCTCTCTCTCTACCTCTACCTCTACCTCTACCTCTCTCTCTCTCTACCTCTCTCTCTACCTCTCTCTCTCTCGTCTCTCTCTCTCGTCTCTCTCTCTCTACCTCTCTCTCACTCTCTACCTCTACCTCTCTCTCTCTCTCTACCTCTACCTCTCTCTCTCTCTCTCGTCTCTCTCTCTACCTCTCTTTTTTCTCTCTCTTTTTTCTCTCTCTCTCGTCTCTCTCTCTCTCTCTCTCTCTCTCTACCTCTCTCTCTCTACCTCTCTCTCTCTACCTCTCTCTACCTCTCTCTCTGTCTCATCTCTCTCATCTCTCTCCATGTCCCTCTGTTGTATTTTACAAAGAGCGGTACAGTTTGTAGGAGTGAAAATATGAAAGTTATATTTTTTGATGGATAGAAGGAACAGAAGTTGTTCACACTAGCAGCCCACACACACACACACACACACACACACACACACACACACACACACACACACACACACACACACACACACACACACACACAGAGACATGCTCACACAACTTGTTACTCGCTACCAGGAGCAGTTGGTAGCACAGCGGTATCTGCTTGGGATCAAGGATTGGGGGGTAGGGCTGGCACAATTACCGTATAACCGGTAATTACCATATAACCGGTAATGGATAAATACCATCATTAAACTAACCGTAAAAAAAACGTTTAAAAAAAAAGAACGCACAAAAAAACATCTGGGGAAGGAACAGCGTACTGAAGACAGATTTGTGCGGTTGAGTCCCTTTCTGCTGTAACAAGTGTGTTGCATTATGGGTATAACATGTTTTACGACTTCCGTATACATGTCAACTGCATGAACTTTAATAATGTGACCAAAGGTCATGAAGTTTTGACAGCAGTGGACTGACCGCAAGTTCCTGCAGTTACTCTTCACCAACATGACTTGATCTTGCAGCCGTTGCCTGTATATTGAGACACTCTGTCGTCAAACAAATCATTAGGGTGAACTTGATCTATATACATGATTGAAACAGGAACCAACTTTGCCACGATTCATGTATACAGTCGATATAATACACTAAGTAAACAAAACATTAAGAACACTTCAAGGACATAGACTGACCAGGTGAATCGAAACATCCATTTTGTTGTTGTTGTATTATTTTGGTATATGGTTGTATTTTAAATGTGTGTGACTATCCTTGTCCGTCAGTGTGTGTTTTTTGTTGTTGTGTGGACCACAGCAAGAGTAGCTGCTGCTTCTGCAAAAGCTAATGGGGATCTAGGTAAACACATAAACAATAGGAGAATAAAAATACGAGTTGATTTGATTGGATTTGGATGCGACAAATAAAAATAAAAAAAGGTTTATTTTGATGTGATTTAGTCTTGGTGTGTTTTCACCTCAGGTTTCTTTTATCCTTCTAACTGTGGAGGAAAAGCAGCCCTACTGTTCAACTCAAGACCCTCTCATCCCGAGAGTTATAATTATTGACGAACAGTATAGGGTTGTTTCCCAAATGGCACCCTATTCCCTAAATCAGCGTTTCCCAAACTCGGTCCTCGGGAACCCCAAGGAGTACACGTTTAGTTTTTTTTAGCTTTAACTCTACACAGCTGATTGAAATGATCAAGGCTTGATGATTTGTTGATTCATTGAATCAGCTGTGTAGTGCTAGGGTAATAACCTTGGGGTCCCGAAGAACGATTTTGGGAAAAACCTATCCTAAATAGTCCACTACTTTTGACCAGATCCCTATGGGTCTATGGATGGAATAGGGTGCCATTTGGGACACACTGTAACCTCTGAGCTTTCCTCTTCTTTGAGGTTGAATTGATAGGAAGATAAGACTACCCCTTTAAGTCCTCCAAGGTTACTCTGGTCAAAAGTAGTGCACTATGTAAGGAATAGGGTGCTGTCTCCATCCAGACGCATAGTGTCTGTTAATGAACAGAGAAGAAAGGGGCATGTCGTTAAGACTGAGCTGAGGTGATATAACCCTTGACCCCTAGACTTCAGGCTAATGTACAGTATATCCCCTCTATCTTCCATTACTTCAGACCAGCACGGAGACAATGGGCTGCGTTCCTAATGCACCCTATTCCCTACTGTATATAGCACACTACATTTAACCACGACCCATAGAGTCCCATAGGGCTCTGGCCAAAAGTAGTGCACTACGTAGGGAATAGGGTTCCAATTGGGATTCAGAACGGAGATCCCACCCGTCGATAACAGTGCTGGCTATCTCACCATCTTTAATTTAGAAATACAGCAGGACCTGTTAGTTGGAGGGAGATGATTATCCTGTCTGTCTGTCTGTCTGTCTGTCTGTCTGTCTGTCTGTCTGTCTGTCTGTCTGTCTGTCTGTCTGTCTGTCTGTCTGTCTGTCTGTCTGTCTGTCTGTCTGTCTGTCTGTCTGTCTGTCTGTCTGTCTGTCTGTCTGTCTGTCTGTCTGTCTGTCTGTACCTGCATGATAGTTCTCCGGTTCCTCCCAGCATATCAGCCTGCTGTGTTTTAATGCCATCAAACTGTTCACTATATGGTGCACTATGGGTCTCCTGGTAGGTGTACTGCACCATATAGGGAGCAATGTGCTATTTGAGACTTAGATCCGTTTCTGTGTTCGTGATGAAGGAGAGGTGAAACGACTTGAGAGGTTTCCACCGTACTGCTTTCACCTACTCAGACCTTTCATGGTGTGTGTGTCATATTATTGTTGGTGCTACAGAGGGAATGACATCAGCTAATAGGATATAGCTAACCTCCGTCCTATCCCTCCATCTCTCCATCTCTCCATCCCTCCATCTCTCCATCTCTCTATCTCTCCATCCCTTCATCCCTCCCTCCATCCCTCCATCTATCCATCCATCCCTCCATCCCTCCGCCCTCCATCCCTCCCTCCATCCCTTCATCCCTCCCTCCATCCCTTCATCCCTCCCTCCATCCCGTCATCCCTCCCTCCATCCCTCCCTCCCTCCCTCCATCCCTTCATCCCTCCCTCCATCCCTCCCTCCATCCCTCTATCCCTCCATCCCTCCCTTCATCCCTCCATCCCTCCCTCCAGATATTGTCTGAGAAATCAACTGCTTATATTGAGGTGATACTGGGTTGATTTGAGCTATTGTCAGTAGCTTGTAGAGGAAAGAGCAAAATGCATTTGTTTTTGAGAGGTGACAACGGCAAGGTCATAGCAAACCCTTAACCCTTACATGTCAGCATTTCAATCTGTCTATAGTAGTCCTATCCCGTCCTATCCCTCCATCTCTCCATCCCTCCCTCCCTCCCTCCCTCCCTCCCTCCCTCCCTCCCTCCCTCCCTCCCTCCCGCCCTCCCTCCCTCCCTCCATCCCTCATCCTCCCTCCATCCCTCTCTCCATCCCTCCCTCCCTCCCTCCCTCCATCCCTCCCTCCATCCCTCTATCCCTCCATCCCTCCCTCATCCCTCCATCCCTCTCTCCATCCCTCCCTCCCTCCATCCCTTCATCCCTCCATCCCTCCCTCCATCCCTCCATCTCTCCATCTCTCTATCTCTCCATCCCTTCATCCCTCCCTCCCTCCATCCATCCATCTATCCATCAATCCCTCCATCCCTCCGCCCTCCATCCATCCCTCCCTCCCTCCATCCCTCCCTCCATCCCTTCATCCCTCCCTCCATCCCGTCATCCCTCCCTCCATCCCTCTCTCCATCCCTTCATCCCTCCCTCCATCCCTCCCTCCATCCCTTCATCCCTCCCTCCATCCCTCCCTCCATCCCTCTATCCCTCCATCCCTCCCTCCATCCCTCCCTTCATCCCTCAATCCCTCCCTCCAGATATTGTCTGAGAAATCAACTGCTTAGATTGAGGTGATACTGGGTTGATTTGAGCTATTGTCAGTAGCTTGTAGAGGAAAGAGCAAAATGCATTTGTTTTTGAGAGGTGACAACGGCAAGGTCATAGCAAACCCTTAACCCTTACATGTCAGTATTTCAATCTGTCTATAGTAGTACTAATACCTTAACCCTTACATGTCAGCATTTCAATCTGTCTATAGTAGTACTAATACCTTAACCCTTACATGTCAGCCTGTCTATCTATCTGTAGTACTACTAAAACCTTAACCTTTTATCCATTTACAAGGCTTTTAAAACCCTCTGCCAAGGCCAAGTACCAGACGGTATGATATTTCTGAAGGCTACTCTTATTAGTGAATAATCCACCGTCCAGACTAGTTCTAGAGAGGGAGGTAAGCTGCTTACTGCTTACTGTACCTAGGGCCCCAGAACTTACTGCACATAGGGCCCCAGAACTTACTGCTTCCTGTACCTAGGGCCCCAGAACTTACTGCTTCCTGTACCTAGGGCCCCAGAACTTACTGCCTCCTGTACCTAGGGCCCCAGAACATACTGCTTCCTGTACCTAGGGCCCCAGAACTTACTGCCTCCTGTACCTAGGGCCCCAGAACTTACTGCTTCCTGTACCTAGGGCCCCAGAACTTACCGCTTCCTGTACCTAGGGCCCCATAACTTACTGCTTCATGTACCTAGGGCCCCTGGAAAAAATATATAGTTGTGAAAATGTGTTTTATACCAGGTGAAATTGACTCAACGTAGAAATTGTGTTGAGATCCACAAACTAGTTTTATGACAACAATACTCTATTATACCCTGTCTAAAGCCTTATGCTGTTACTAGTACAAACAGTTGGCCATAGTTGGCGACACAAACAGGAGTGGATGTTAAGAATGTCATTGTTAAAACTGCTGAAGTACCACACTGTTTATGTAAATAAGTTTCCCTTACACCTATAAGACAATATCACCTTTTACAAAGTGCTGGGTAGCCCAAAGTGCTTCAGTGGAAAGTACTTCCATCCGCCTAAATCAATTGTCTTGAAAAAGGTTCATATATGTCTGCATCAATACCTCATCCGTTCCTCAGCTCCAGTTATTGATCAGAGTGGAGCCGAGCTGTAGCAAGCTTTACTGAAACAGAGTGTGGTGATTCACCACTGTCCTCAGATTGTCTCCCTGTGTGGTGATTCACCACTGTCCTCAGATTGTCTCCCTGTATGATCCCTCACCACTGTCCTCAGAGACTCTCCCTGTGTGGTGATTCACCACTGTCCTCAGAGACTCTCCCTGTGTGGTGATTCACCGCTGTCCTCAGATTGTCTCCCTGTGTGGTGATTCACCACTGTCCTCAGAGACTCTCCCTGTGTGGTGATTCACCGCTGTCCTCAGAGACTCTCCCTGTGTGGTGATTCACCGCTGTCCTCAGATTGTCTCCCTGTGTGGTGATTCACCACTGTCCTCAGAGACTCTCCCTGTGTGGTGATTCACCGCTGTCCTCAGAGACTCTCCCTGTGTGGTGATTCACCACTGTCCTCAGATTGTCTCCCTGTGTGGTGATTCACCACTGTCCTCAGAGACTCTCCCTGTGTGGTGATTCACCACTGTCCTCAGATTGTCTCCCTGTGTGGTGATTCACCGCTGTCCTCAGAGACTCTCCCTGTGTGGTGATTCACCGCTGTCCTCAGAGACTCTCCCTGTGTGGTGATTCACCGCTGTCCTCAGAGACTCTCCCTGTGTGGTGATTCACCGCTGTCCTCAGAGACTCTCCCTGTGTGGTGATTCACCGCTGTCCTCAGAGACTCTCCCTGTGTGGTGATTCACCGCTGTCCTCAGAGACTCACCCTGTGTGGTGATTCACCGCTGTCCTCAGAGACTCTCCCTGTGTGGTGATTCACCACTGTCCTCAGATTGTCTCCCTGTGTGGTGATTCACCACTGTCCTCAGATTGTCTCCCTGTGTGGTGATTCACCGCTGTCCTCAGAGACTCTCCCTGTGTGGTGATTCACCGCTGTCCTCAGAGACTCTCCCTGTGTGGTGATTCACCGCTGTCCTCAGAGACTCTCCCTGTGTGGTGATTCACCGCTGTCCTCAGATTGTCTCCCTGTGTGGTGATTCACCGCTGTCCTCAGAGACTCTCCCTGTGTGGTGATTCACCGCTGTCCTCAGAGACTCTCCCTGTGTGGTGATTCACCGCTGTCCTCAGAGACTCACCCTGTGTGGTGATTCACCGCTGTCCTCAGAGACTCTCCCTGTGTGGTGATTCACTGCTGTCCTCAGAGACTCTCCCTGTGTGGTGATTCACCGCTGTCCTCAGAGACTCTCCCTGTATGGTGATTCACCACTGTCCTCAGATTGTCTCCCTGTGTGGTGATTCACCACTGTCCTCAGAGACTCTCCCTGTTTGGTGATTCACCGCTGTCCTCAGAGACTCTCCCTGTGTGGTGATTCACCACTGTCCTCAGAGACTCTCCCTGTGTGGTGATTCACCGCTGTCCTCAGATTGTCTCCCTGTGTGGTGATTCACCACTGTCCTCAGAGACTCTCCCTGTGTGGTGATTCACCGCTGTCCTCAGATTGTCTCCCTGTGTGGTCCCTCACCACTGTCCTCAGAGACTCTCCCTGTGTGGTGATTCACCCCTGTCCTCAGAGACTCTCCCTGTGTGGTGATTCACCCCTGTCCTCAGAGACTCTCCCTGTGTGGTGATTCACCACTGTCCCCAGAGACTCTCCCTGTATGATCCCTCCCCACTGTCCTCTTAGAAGTCTCCATGAGCAAAATAAGAGCCGTTGATCTATTTGACAATCATACCGTAGAACTGAAATAAAGTATTTCCTCATTTACCATGGTAAATGTACCGACACTTTGAATGAAGGAAAACTAATGTTGATGTAGCCTACTCTTATTTGATTTGTTTCTAATTTATGTCATGAACTGTATTTAAAAATGAAAATGGTCTGATATGGTCATTTCCTTGGACAGTCTATATTTTAAATGTCTAACTAAGTAAAGTGGTGATTTAATTATGTTTTTATCAAATATTAATGTAAGCTATAAAATATTTAAAATTGCATATCCATTGCCACACAGCTGGGCTTCACGGAAGAGTGGCCAGAAAAAAGCCATTGCTTAAAGAAAAGAATAAGCATCCACGTTTGGTGTTCGCCAAAAGGCATGTGGGAGACTCCAAACATATGGAAGAAGGTACTCGGGGTGATGCAAGCTTTTTGGCCATCAAGGAAAACACTATGTCTGGCGCAAACTCAACACCTCTCATCACCCCGAGAACACCATCCCCACAGTGAAGCATGGTGGTGGCAGCATCATGCTGTGGGAATTGTTTTCATCGTCAGGGACTGGGAAACTGGTCAGAATTGATTAAATGATGGATGGCGCTAAATACAGGGAAATTATTGAGGGAAACTTGTTTCAGTCTTCCAGAGACTGGGACTGAGGTTCACCTTCCAGCAGGACAATGACCCTAAGCATACTGCTAAAACAACACTCGAGTGGTTTAAGGGGAAACATTTAAATGTCTTGGCCTAGTCAAAGCCCAGACCTCAATCCAATTGAGAATCTGTGGTATGACTTAAAGATTGCTGTACACCAGCGGAACCCATCCAACTTGAAGGAGCTGGAGCAGTTTTGCCTTGCGAAATGGGAGAAAATCCCAGTGGCTAGATGTGCCAAGCTTTTAGAGACATACCCCAAGAGACTTGCAGCTGTAGTTGCTGCAAAAGGTGTCTTTGCAAAGTATTGACTTGGGGGGGGGGGGGGTGGTGAATAGTTATGCACACTCAAGTTTTCCTTTTTTTTTGTCTTATTTCTTGTTTGTTTCACAATAAAAAAATATTTTGCATCTTCAAAGTGGTAGGCATGTTGTGTAAATCAAATGATACAAATCCCCCAAAAATCTATTTTAATTCCAGGTTATAAGTCAACAAAATAGGAAAAACGCCAAAGGGGGTGAATATTTTCGCAAGTCACCTTGCTTTTATGTTTAAGGTGAAACGTTTGAATGAAATATAGGCCTACTGTCACGTGTGCTCCCTCTCCGGCCTCTAGGTCACCAGGCTGCTCATTTATGGCGCACACCTGTCATCAGCGTTATGCGCATTTGCGCATAATGACACTCACCTGGACTCCATCCCCTCCTTGATTACCTGCCTTTATATGTCACTCCCTTTGGTTCCTTCCCCAGTCGCCATTGTTTCTGTGTCTGTTTCATGTCGGTGCGCTGTTTGTGTTTCTTGTTTTGTTCATTTATTTATGAAATGTATTCAATCCCTGAACTTCCTTCCCGACTCTCAGCGTACTCGTTACACCTACTACCTCTATATTTTCATAATCAATTAAGTATTTTTACATTCATCAGCCTTATGGTTCCGATGCTCCAGAATAGGTCGATATTTCATTAGGGGCGGGAGTAGAGACTAGAGCAGCTGTCTGGTAACATCTTCACTTGACACGGTAACAAGAGATCAACTGATCACTTGACACGGTAACAGCAAGAGATCAACTGATCACTTGACACGGTAAAAACAAGAGATCAACTGATCACTTGACACGGTAACAGCAAGAGATCAACTGATCACTTGACATGGTAACAGCAAGAGAACAACTGATCACTTGACACGGTAACAACAAGAGATCAACTGATCACTTGACACGGTAACAGCAAGAGATCAACTGATCACTTAACCTGGTAACAACAAGAGATCAACTGATCTGATGGTTTAGCCTTGTGGGTTTTTCGTTGCAACAGAGAGGAAGAAGCAAAGAGAGAGTTTTCCCTCTCGCCAATCTCTGTCCAAAATCAGCCCAATGTGTTTCTATGGGCTTATTTTTGAGCTATGTTTTGTTGGGGCGGAGACATGAGCATCTGGTCATTATATACAGATATCTGGTTGCAATCAAGCTTAGTTTAACCCACAGGTGCATGTACTCTCCTGTTAGGACACTCTTAGAAAAAAGGGTTCTGAAATGGTTCTTCGGTTGTCTCCATAGGAAAACCCTTTTGGGTTCCAAGTAGAGCCCTCTGGGGAAATTGTTCTACAAGGATAGAGTTTATAGGGTTCTACCTGGAACCAAAATGGTTCTACCTGGAACCAAAAAAGGGTTCTACTTGGAACCAAAAAGGATTCCTCAAAGGGTTCTCTTATGGGGACAGCCGAAAGAACCGTTTTAGGTTCCGGATAACATCTTTTTTTCTAAGAGTGTAGCGTTTGAAGAAATCCAGCAGTAACCTGCACATTATCTTCTGCCTGCTCTTTGCAATCAAGCCATTGATTCTTCCTTTGTCTTACTGATGGACTGCAGGTTATAATTGATAGACATTTGAGTGCAAGTCATCCCTCACTCCTCTCCTCCTCCTCTCCTCTCTCATCCCTCACTCCTCTCCTTCGAGGACAGGCAGGTGGCTGGGAGCTGATGAAATCACACCTTTTACCATTACCGTCTCTCAAAATGATTCTCTCTCTCTCCCTCTCTCTCTCCCTCTACCTCTCTCTCTACCCCTCTCCCTCCCTTGCTCTCTCTCCCTCTACCTCTCTCTCTACCTCTCTCCCTCTCTCTCTCCCTCTCTCTCTCTCCCTCTCTCTTTTTCTCTCTCTCTTTCTCTCTCTCTTTCTCTCTCTCTCTCTCACTCTCTCTCTCTCTCTCTCTCTCTGTCACTCTGTCTGCTGCTCTCTCAATTAAAATCAAGTGGCTTTATTGGCATGGGAAACATCACAAGCAATGACATCTGCTAAACACGTGTGACCATTAAAATGTATATCACAAATCTTGCTGCTGTGATTTCACACTGTGGTATTTCACCCAAAAGATATGGGAGTTTATCAAAATTGGATTTGTTTTCGAATTCTTTGTGGGTCTGTGTAATCTGAGGGAAATATGTGTCTCTAATATGGTCATACATTGGGCAGGAGGCTAGGAAGTGGAGCTCAGTTTCCACCTCATTTTGTGGGCAGTGTGCACCTAGCCTGTCTTCTCTTGAGAGCCAGGTATGCCTACGCCGGCCTTTCTCAATAGCAAGGCTATGTTCACTGAGTCTGTACATAGTCAAAGCTTTCCTTAAGTTTGGGTCAGTCACAGTGGTCAGGTATTATGCTACTGTGTACTCTCTGTTTAGGGCCAAATAGCATTCTAGTTTGCTCTGTTTTTTTGTTAATTCTTTCCACTTTGTCAAGTAATTATCTTTTTGTTTTCTCATGATTTGGTTTGATCTAATTGCGTTGCTGTCCTGGGGCTCTGTGGGGTCTGTTTGTGTTTGTGAACAGAGCCCAGGACCAGCTTGCTGAGGGGACTCTTCTCCAGGTGTATTTCTCTGTAGGTGATGGCTTTGTTATGGAAGGTTTAGTAATTGCTTCTATTTAGGTGGTCGTAGAATTTAACTGCTCTTTTCTGGATTTTGATAATTTGTGGGTATCGGCCTAATTCTGCTCTGCATGCATTGTTTGGTGTTTTACGTTGTACACAGGGGATATTTTTCAGAATTCTGCATGCTGAGTCTCAATTTGGTGTTTGTCCCATTTTGTGAATTCTTGGTTGGTGAGCGGACCCCAGACCTCACAACCATGAAGGGCAATGGGTTCTATAATTGATTCAAGTATTTTTAGCCAGATCCTAATAGGTATGTTGAATTTTATGTTCCTTTTGATGGCATAGAACGCCCTTCTTGCCTTGTCTCTCAGATTGTTCACAGCTTTATGGAAGTTACCTGCAGTGCTGATGTTTAGGCCAAGGTATGTATAGTTTTTTGTGTGCTCTAGGGCAGCGGTGTATAGATGGAATTTGTATTTGTGGTCCTGGCAACTGGACCTTTTTCGGAACACCATTTTTTTGGTCTTACTGAGATTTACTGTCAGGGCCCAGGTCTGACAGAATCTGTGCAGAAGATCTAGGTGCTGCTGTAGGCCCTCATTGGTTGGTGACAGAAGTACCAGATCATCAGCAAACAGTAGACATTTGACTTCAGATTCTCCCTCTCTCTCTTTCTCTCTCTCTTTCCCTACCTCGCTCCCTCTCGCTTTCTCCCTATCTCTCTCTCCTTCTGTCTCCCCCCCCCCCCTCTCTCTCTCTCTCTCTCTCTCTCTCCCTATCTCTCTCTCTCCCTATCTCTCTCTTCTTCTCTCTCTCTCGTTTCCTGGCTCTTCCCTTCCATTCATTGGTCTGATAATATCTAACTTCTGCAATTCATCACTTATTTATGTTGTTTATTGTTGTTATTTATGTTCTCTTTACTGGAGCATGCACCCCATCTTACACCATCTGGAGCAATACACACACGCACGCACACACACACACACACACACGCACGCACGCACGCACGCACACACACACATACACACACCAGTGTTGCACGGTAAACCAAAACGTATGTACTTTTTCGATAATTCAACATGAAAAACAGTTCAGTACTATAATTTTTGTTCCTTTCGGTACTTCTGTCAAATGTGTCATGAATCAAGCCTATATATCAGCCCAGTCAACCCCTTATTATAAAGAACCGTGCCTGTTCCGCTAACTCACTGCTAGCCTGTACTGGGAGTCTGGGCTGCATCATGTTAGTTCCACTAACTCACTGCTAGCCTGGGAGTCTGGACTGCATCATGTTAGCTCCACTAACTCACTGCTAGCCTGGGAGTCTGGGCTGCATCATGTTAGCTCCACTAACTCACTGCTAGCCTGGGAGTCTAGACTGCATCATGGTAGTTCCACTAACTCACTGCTAGCCTGGGAGTCTGGGCAGTATCATGTTAGCTCCACTAACTCACTGCTAGCCTGGGAGTCTGGACTGCATCATGTTAGTTCCACTAACTCACTGCTAGCCTGGGAGTCTGGGAAGTATCATGTTAGTTCCACTAACTCACTACTAGCCTGTACTGGGAGTCTGGGCTGCATCATGTTAGTTCCACTAACTCACTGCTAGCCTGGGAGTCTGGGCTGCATCATGTTAGTTCCACTAACTCACTGCTAGCCTGGGAGTCTGGGCTGCATCATGTTAGCTCCACTAACTCACTGCTAGCCTGGGAGTCTGGGCTGCATCATGTTAGCTCCACTAACTCACTGCTAGCCTGGGATTCTGGGGTGCATCATGTTAGCTCCACTAACTCACTGCTAGCCTGGGAGTCTGGACTGCATCATGTTAGTTCCACTCACTGCTAGCCTGGGATTCTGGGCTGCATCATGTTAGTTCCACTAACTCACTGCTAGCCTGGGATTCTGGGCTGCATAATGTTAGCTCTCCACTCATGATGCATAGAAGTTAACAAACTTGAATAATGCAACACGGCATGTAGAAATGTTTAGTCAAATCCGTGGTATACGGTCTGATTTACCTTGGCTGTCAGCCAATCAGCATTCAGGATTTATATCAAGGTTTATGTCATGGTTTATAGCCGGGTTTATAGCAGGCTTTATACCAGGGTTTATGTCAGGGTTAATATCAGGGTTTATAGCAGGGTTGAAAGCAGGGATTATAAAAGGGTTTATATCAGGGTTTATAGCAGGGTTTATAGCATGGTTTATAACATGGTTTATAGCAGGTTTTTATCGGGGTTTATAACAGGGTTTATAACAGAGTTTATAGCAGGGTTTATAACAGGTTTTATATCATGGTTTATGTCAGGTTTTATGTTTGGGTTTATAGCAGGGTTTAAAACAGGTTTTATATCGGGGTTTATATCGGTGTTTATAGCAGGTTTTATAACATGGTTTATAGCAGGGTTTATATCAGGGTTTATAGCAGGGTTTATAGCAGAGTTTATGTCAGGGTTTATAGAAGGGTTTATAGCAGGGTTTAAAACAGGTTTTATATCGAGGTTTATATCAGGGTTTATAGCAGGGTTAATAACAGTGTTTATAGCAGGGTTTATTTCAGTGTTTATAGCAGGGTTTATAGCAGAGTTTATAACAGGGTTTATAACATGGTCTATATCAGTGTTTATAGCAGGGTTTATAGCAGTGTTTATATCAGTGTTTATAGCAGGGTTTATAACAGGGTTTATAGCAGGGTTTATTTATTACAGGGTTTATAACAAGGTTTGTAGCAGGGTTTATAACAGAGTTTATAACAGGGTTTATAGCAGGATTTATAGCAGGGTTTATATCAGGGTTTATATCAGAGTTTATATCAGGTTTTTAATCAGGGTTAATGTCAGGGTTTATAACAGGGTTTATAACAGGGTTTATTTATAACAAGGTTTATAACAGGGTTTATATCAGGGTTTATAGCAGGGTTTATAGCAGGGTTTATAGCAGGGTTTATATCAAGGTTTATAGCAGAGTTTATAGCAGAGTTTATAGCAGAGTTTATAGCAGAGTTTATAGCAGGGTTTATAACAGTGTTAATAACAGGGTTTATAACAGGGTTTATAGCAGGGTTTATAACATTTTATATCAGGGTTTTTATCAGGGTTAATATCAGGGTTTATAACAGGGTTTATAACAGGGTTCATAACAGGGTTTATAGCAGAGTTTGTAGCAGAGTTTATCAGTGTTTATAGCAGAGTTTATATCAGTGTTTATAGCAGAGTTTATAACAGGGTTTATAACATGGTTTATAACAGGGTTTATTACATGGTTTATAACAGGGTTTATTACATGGTTTATAACAGGGTTTATAACAGGGTTTTTAACAGAGTTTATAGCAGGTAAATTCTACTGCTGGTACCTTATCACCCAGCAAAGAGAAGGCTGTTTTCTCTGTTGACCTTATTTGAAAGAGAGATAAGGATCCCTGGGGCTGCATCGTACCAAATGCGTCCGTTATCTGAAGTCTAAAGAGACTGCTTTGTCTGACTCAATAGAGGCCTGATGTGGTGAATGGAGAATGAATTTAGAGTTAGCTAACTGCTGGGGGTAACTCAGATAAGTGCGCTGAGCTCACAGAGTGTTCCTGTGTGTGTGTGTGTGTGTGTGTGTGTGTGTGTGTGTGTGTGTGTGTTTACAATGTCTCTCAGATTGCATTATCTATAAGACACCTATAAACCCCTGGTGAATGTGGCCTATACTGCTGTATATATATAGTGTATGAAGGGGTGTCCTCATACTGCTGTATATATAGTGTATGAAGGGGTGTCCTCATACTGCTGTATATATAGTGTATGTTGAAGGGGTGTCCACATACTGCTGTATATACAGTGTATGTTGAAGGGGGGTCCACATACTGCTGTATATATAGTGGATGAAGGGGTGTCGTCATACTGCTGTGTATATAGTGTATGGTGAAGGGGTGTCCTCATACTGCTGTATATATAGTGTATGAAGGGGTGTCCTCATACTGCTGTATATATAGTGTATGAAGGGGTGTCCACATACTGCTGTATATATAGTGTATGAAGGGGTGTCCATACTGCTATATATATAGTGTATGAAGGGGTGTTCTCATACAGCTGTATATATAGTGTATGTTGAAGGGGTGTCCTCATACTGCTGTATATATAGTGTATGAAGGGGTGTCCTCATTCTGCTGTATATATAGTGTATGAAGGGGTGTCCTCATACTGCTGTATCTATAGTGTATGTTGAAGGGGCGTCCTCATACTCCTGTATATATAGTGTATGAAGGGGTGTCCTCATACTGCTGTATATTATATGAAGTGGCATTGTTTAATGTGGCTAGTGATACATTTACTTACATCAAGATGGCAAGCTGCAGTAGATGGTATAGCATAGCGTACAGTAAATACATATGAGATGAGTAATGTAGGGTATGTAAACATTATATAAAGTGGCTATTGATAAATTGATTACACTTATTAAAGTGGCTGGAGTTGAGTCAGAATGTTGGCAGCAGCCTCTCTGTGTTAGTGATGGCTATTTAACAGTCTGATGGCCTTGAGGTAGAAGCTGTTTTTCAGTCTCTCGGTCCCAGCTTTGATCCACCTGTACTAACCTCGCCTTCTGGATGTTAGCGGGGTAAACAGGCAGTGGCTCGGGTGGTTGTTGTCCTTGATGATCTTTTTGGCCTTCCTGTGACATCGGGTGGTGTAAGTGTCCTGGAGGGCAGGTAGTTTGCACCCGGTGATGCATTGTGCAGACCTCACTACCTTCTGGAGAGCCTTACGGTTATGGGCGGAGCAGCTGCCGTACCAGGCGGTGATACAGCCCGACAGGATGCTCTCGATTGTGCATCTGTAAAAGTGTGTGTTTTTGGTGACAAGCTGAATTTCTTCAGCCTCCTGAGGTTGAAGAGGCGCAGGCCTTTTTCACCACGCTGTCTGTGTGGGTGGACCATTTCAGTTTGTCCGTGATGTGTACACGAGGAACTTAAAACTCTCCACCCTCTCCCCTACTGTCCCGTCAATGTAGGTAGGGGGCTGCTCCCTCTGCTGTTTCCTGAAGTCCACGATCATCTCCTTTGTTTTGTTGACATAGAGTGTGAGGTTATTTTCCTGACACCACACTCCGAGGGCCCTCACCTCCTCCCTGTAGGCCGTCTCGTTGTTGTTGGTAATCAAGCCTACCACTGTAGTGTCGTCTGCAAACTTGATGATTGAGTTGTAGGCGTGCATGGCCATGCAGTCGTGGGTGAACAGGGAGTACAGGAGAGGGCTGGGAACGCACCCTTGTGGGGACCCAGTGTTGAGGATCAGCGGGGTGGAGATGTTGTTACCTACCCTCACCACCTGGGGGCGGCCCGTCAGGAAGTCCAGGACCCAGTTGCACAGGGCGGGGTCGAGACCCAGTGTCTCGAGCTTAATGACGAGTTTGAAGGGTACTATGGTGTTAAATGCTGAGCTGTAATCGATGAACAGCATTGTTACATAGGTATTCCTCTTGTCCAGATGGGTTAGGGCAGTGTGCAGGGTGATGGCGATTGCGTCGTCTGTGGACCTATCTGGGTCGGTAAGCAAATTGGAGTGGGTCTAGGGTGTCAGGTAGGGTGGAGGTGATATGGTCCTTGACTAGTCTCTCAAAGCACTTCATGACGACGGAAGTGAGTGCTACAGGGCGGTAGTGATTTAGCTCAGTTACCCTAGCTTTCTTGGGAACAGGAACAATGGTGGCCCTCTTGAAGCATGTGGGGACAGCAGACTGGGATAAGGATTGATTGAACATGTCTGTAAACACACCAGCCAGCTTGTCTGCGCATGCTCTGAGGACGCGGCCGGGGATGCCGTCTGGGCCTGCAGCCTTGCGAGGGTTAACACATTTAAATGTTTTACTCACGTTGGCTACAGTGAAGGAGAGCCCGCAGGTTTTGGTAGCGGGCCGTGTCAGTGGCACTGTATTGTCCTCAAAGCGAGCAAAAAAGTTGTTTAGTCTGTCTGGGAGCAAGGCATCGTGATCCGCGACGGGACTGTTTTTTCTTTTGTAGTCAGTGATTGACTGTAGACCCTGCCACATACCTCTCGTGTCTGAGCTGTTGAATTGCGACTCCACTTTGTCTCTGTACTGACGCTTAGCTTGTTTGATTGTTTTGCGGAGGGAATAGCTACACTGTTTGTATTCGGTCATGTTTCCGCTCACCTGTTTTCAGTTTTGCGCGAATGCTGCCATCAATCCACAGTTTCTGGTTGGGGAATGTTTTTGTAGACGCTGTGGGTACAACATCACCAATGCAGTTGTTAATAAACCCGCACACCGAATCAGCGTATTCGTCAATGTTGTTGTTCGACGCAATGCGGAACATATCCCAGTCCACGTGATCGAAGCAATCTTGAAGCGTGGAATCCGATTGGTCGGACCAGCGTTGAACAGACCTGAGCGCGTGTGCTTTCTGTTTTATGGAGTCGTGGTCAGCTTTTCCGAAGGGAGGGCGGGGGAGGGCCTTATATGCATTGCGGAATTTAGAATAACAGTGGTCTAGCGTTTTGCCAGCCCTGGTAGCACAATCGATATGCTGATAGAATTTGGGGAGCCTTGTTTTCAGATTAGCCTTGCTAAAATCCCCGGCTACAATAAATGCAGCCTCAGGATATGTTGTTTCCAGTTTACATAGAGCCCAATGAAGTTCTTTCAGGGCCGTCGATGTGTCTGCTTGCGGGGGAATATACTCGACTGTGATTATGATCGAAGAGAATTCTCTTGGTAGATAATGCGGTCGGCATTAGATTGTGAGGAATTCTAAGTCAGGTGAACAAAAGGACTTGAGTTCCTGTATGTTGTTATGATCACACCACGTCTCGTTAATCATAAGGCATACACCCCCGCCCTTCTTCTTACCAGAGAGATGCTTGTTTCTGTCGGCACGATGCGTGAAGAAACCAGGTGGCTGTACCGACTCCGATAGAGTGTCTCGAGTGAGCCATATTTCTGTGAAACAAAGAACATTACAGTCTCGGATGTCTCTGTGGAATGCTACCCTTGCTCGGATTGCGTCTACCTTGTTGTCAAGAGACTGGACATTGGCGAGTAGTATGCTCGGGAGCGGTGCGCAATGTGCCCGTCTACGGAGCCTGACCAGAAGACCGCTCCGTCTGCCCCTTCTACGGAGCCGTTGTTTTGGGTCGCCGGCTGGGATCCGATCCATTGTCCTGGGTGGTATGCCAAACAGAGGATCCGCTTCGGGAAAGCCGTATTCCTGGTCGTAATGTTGGTGAGTTGACGTTGCTCTTATATCCAATAGTTCCTCCCGACTGTATGTAATAAAACCTAAGATTACCTGGGGTAACAATGTAAGAAATAACACATAAAATAAACAAAATACTGCATAGTTTCCTAGGAACGCGAAGCGAGGCGGCCATCTCTGTCGGCGCCGGTGTAGATGAGTTCAGCCACATCAGAGTTAGAGGCAGGGCTGAACCAGCCACATCAGAGTTAGAGGCAGGGCTGAACCAGCCACATCAGAGTTAGAGGCAGGGCTGAACCAGCCACATCAGAGTTAGAGGCAGGGCTGAACCAGCCACATCAGCGTTAGAGTCAGGGCTGAACCAGCCACATCAGCGTTAGAGGCAGGGCTGAACCAGCCACATCAGCGTTAGAGGCAGGGCTGAACTTGTCACCTCATGCCAAGTGCCTTCAGAGTGCTTCTGATACTGAGGCATGGGGCCAGCAGATGAAACAACCCTGAAGGGGGAATGATTGTGTCTGTAATCACAGTTATTTACGCAGCACAGCTCCACTGGGCAGAGGAAGACTGATATCTTATCTAGCAAGGGATAGGAGAGAGAGGGATGGGCTTTACATCCTTCATGCTACACCCACACACACACACACACACACACACACACACACACACACACACACACACACACACTCACACGCTGTTTGTAAGTGTGTGTGTGTCTGTGTGTGTGTTGTTGACTGAGGCAGCAGCACTGTCTAGGCATAAAGTCAGTGTCTGTCTCCTAAGCTTTTTCAGGACTATTTTTCATGGCTGTTAAATGCCAGACATCTGCTCTGACAACCCGTGACTAGCAACTGAAGAGTGGAGCTCAAGCAGAGATCAACATATTGATGCTGCTGCTGCTCCTCTCTCTCAATTCAAAAGGGGCTTTGTCATGTGAAACATACGCTAACATTGCCAAAGCAAGTGAAGTAGATAACCCTAATGCCTAACAAAATACGCGGCGTAGCAGAACATAAGAAAATCCTGACTACCACATAAAATATGACGAAACCGCACTAATCCCCAAACGAAACAGACAAACTAAATACCCCCCACTAACAAGGACTAACAAGGAACAGGTGCAGAACTAAACAGACATAACCAAAAGACACAGAAACATGGATCGGTGGCAGCTAGTAGGCCGCCGAGCACCGCCCGACCGGGGAGAGGCGCCACCTTCTGTGGACATTGTGACAGTACCCCCCCGACGCGCAGCTCCCGCAGCACGCCGACGCCGGCCTCGGAGACGACCCGGAGGGCGAGGCGCAGGGCGATCCAGACGGAGGCTGTGGAATTCCTGCAGCAGGGCTGGATCCAGAATGTCCCCCACCGGGACCCAGCACCTCTCATTTTTTTTGTCCACGAGGTACTGCAGGCCCCCCACCCGACGTCGGGAGTCCAAGATGGACCGGACTGTGTACGCCAGAGCCCCCCCCCCCCCGATGTCCAGGGGGAGCGGAGGGACCTCCCGCACCTCAGCGTCCTGCAGCGGACCAGCTACCACCGGCCTGAGGAGAGACACATGAAACGAGGGGTTAATACGGTAATATGAAGGAAGTTGTAACCTATAACACACCTCGTTTATTCTCCTCAGGACTTTGAACGGCCCCACAAATCGCGGACCCAGCTTCCGGCAGGGCAGGCGGAGGGACAGGTTCCGGGTCGAGAGCCAGACTCTGTCCCCCGGGTTAAACACGGGGGCCTCACTGCGGTGGTGGTCAGTGCTCTCCTTGTGCCATCCTACAGCTCGTTTAAGGCACTCCTGGACGGCACTCCAGGTCTCCTTCAAGCGCTGTACCCATTCCTCCACCGCAGGAGCCTCCGTCTGGCTCTGATGCCATGGCATGTGCCATGGGCCATCTCGGCCCATGGCACGAATCTCACCCACTCCCCTGGCCGGTCCTGGCAATAGGACCGCAGAAACCTGCCCACATCCTGGTTAATACGTTCCACCTGCCCATTACTCTTGGGGTGAAAACCCGAGGTCAAACTGACCAAGACCCCCAGCCTCTCCATAAATGACCTCCACACCCTGGACGTGAACTGGGGACCCCGATCAGAGACGATGTCCTCGGGCACCCCGTAGTGCCAGAAGACATGCGTAAACAGGGCCTCCGCGGTCTCTAGGGCCGTAGGAAGACCGGGCAAAGGGAGTAGACGGCAGGACTTCGAGAACCGATCCACAACGACCAGGATTGTGGTGTTCCCCTGAGACGGCAGGAGATCCGTGAGGAAATCCACTGACAGGTGGGACCACGGTCGCTGTGAAACGGGGAGGGGCTGTAGTTTCCCTCGAGGCAGGTGCCTAGGAGCCTTACACTTGGTGCACACCGAACAGGAAGAGACATAGCGCCTAACATCCTTAACCAAAGTGTGCCACCAGTACTTCCCCTTCAGGCCCCGCACCGTCCGTTCCACACCAGGATGCCCCGAGGAGGGTAGAGTGTGCGACCACCGGATCAGACGATCGCAAACACCGAGCGGGACGTACTTCCGACCTGCGGGACACTGAGGTGGAGTGGGTTCTGACTGCCCCACCCGCTCGATGTCCGCATCCACCTCCCAGACCACTGGTGCCACCAGACAGGAGGCGAGAGTATGGGAGTAGGATCAATGGTCCACTCCTCTGTGTCGTGGAGACGCGACAGTGCATCGGCCTTCAGGTTCCGGGAACCTGGAATGTACGACAGGGTGAATTGAAACCTCGTAAAAAACATGGCCCACCTGGCTTGATGAGGGTTAAGTCTCCTCGCTGCCCAGATGTACTCCAGGTTACGATGATCAGTCCAGATGAGGAAAGGGTGTCGTGCCCCCTCAAGCCAATGTCTCCACACCTTCAGGGCCTTCACCACGGCTAACAACTCCCTGTCCCCCACATCATAGTTGCGCTCCGCCGGACTCAGCTTCTTAGAAAAGAACACACAGGGGCGAAGCTTCGGAGGCGCGCCCGAACGCTGTGACAGCACCGCTCCTACCCCAGCTTCGGACGCATCCACCTCCACTATGAATGGCAAAGAGGGGTCCGGATGCGCCAGCACCGGGGCGTCGGTAAACAGAGCCTTCAAACGACGAAAGGCTCTGTCCGCCTCTGCCGACCACCACAGCCGCACCGAACCCCCCTTCATCAGTGAGGTAATGGGAGCCGCCACCTGACCAAAGCCCCGGATAAACCTCCGGTAGTAATTGGCAAACCCCAAGAACTGCTGCACCTCCTTCACCGTGGTTGGAGTTGGCCAATTACGCACGGCCGTTACGTGGTCACATTCCATCACCACCCCTGTGGTGGAAATGCGATATCCCAGAAAAGCGACTGCTCATTTGGAGAACTCACATTTCTCAGCCTTGACGTACAGGTCATGCTCCAGCAGCCGCCCAAGCACTTTACGCACCAGGTCCGTTGAACAGACGTTTAATAATCACAGAGGAATATGCTGCAGCAAGGCAGGGTGCACAGTCAAAAAATAGACAGGAGGACAGCTCCAAAATCCGAACAGACGGGGCGCAGTCCGGCAACCCTAATGCCTAACAAAATATGCGGCGTAGCAGAACATAAGAAAATCCTAACTACCACATAAAACATGACAAGCAACAATCCCGCACGAATCCCCAAACGAAACAGACAAACTAAATACCCCCCACTAATGACTAACAAGGAACATGTGCAGAACTAAACAGACATAACCAAAAGACACAGAAACATGGATCGGTGGCAGCTAGTAGGCCGGTGACGACGACCGCCGAGCACCGCCTGACCGGGGAGAGGCGCCACCTTCTGTGGACGTTGTGACATCCCTAGAGCAGTTAATTAATACACATACTATAAATACATACATAAAATAACATGTACAGATAAATAAATACAGAAACATGAAGCAGAAGCACTGTACATACATACATAACATAACATATACAGATAAATAAATACAGAAACATTAAACAGAAGGCATTTGAACCCAGTCTGAAAACAGTTAACCTCTATGGGCTAGGTGGGAAGCAAGCGTCCCACCCGTGGTGCACTCCATCAACAGCAGGTGCATTTCAAGAGCGACAAATTTGAATCCAAATAAATGTCAAAATTCAAATTTTTCAAACATACAACTATTTTACACCCTTTGAAAGATAAACATCTCCTTAATCTAACCACGTTTTACGATTTCAAAAAGGTTTTACGGCGAAAGCATAAATTTAGAGTATGTTAGGACAGTACATTTACAAGAGTTGTGTGTAATGTTTTGTCAATTCAAAGACAGGGTCACCAAAACCATAAAACCAGCTAAAATGATGCACTAACCTTTTACAATCTCCATCAGATGACACTCCTAGGACATTATGTTAGACAATGCATGCATTTTTAGTTCTATCAAGTTCATATTTATATCCAAAAACAGCGTTTTACTATGGCATTGATGTTGAGGAAATCGTTTCCCTCCAATAACCGGCAGTCAAGTCAGTACCACAAATTAAATAATTAAAATTAGAAAACATTGGTAAAATATTATATTGTCATTTAAAGAATTATAGATTTACATCTCTTGAACGCAATCAACTTGCCAGATTTAAAAATAACCTTACTGGGAAATCACACTTTGCAATAATCTGAGCACTGCGCCCAGAAAAATACGCGTTGCGATACAGACTAGACGTCATGTTGGGGAGATCTAAAATCGAAAATACTATGTAAATAATCCATTACCTTTGATTCTCTTCATCAGATGTCACTTCCAGGTATCACAGGTCCATAACGAATGTAGTTTTGTTCAAAAAAGCTCATCATTTATGTCCAAAAATCTGTCTTGTTAGCACATGATCTAAGCCAGCCGGACTTCTCGTCATGAACGAGGGGAAAAAATATATTTACGTTCGTTCAAACATGTCAAACGTTGTATAGCATAAATCATTAGGGCCTTTTTTAACCAGAACATGAATAACATTCAAGGTGGACGAATGCATTCTCTTTTATAACGTATTGGAACGAGGGTACCCAACATAAACTCGCGCGCCAGGTGTCTAATGGGCCATCATCGTTCCATGGCTCTTGTTCGGTCAGATCTCCCTCCAGAAGACTCAAAACACTTTGTAAAGGCTGGTGACATCTAGTGGAAGCAATAGGAAGTGCCAAAATATTCCTCAGCCCCTGTGTTTTTCAATGGCATAGGTTTAAAGGTAATACAACACATCAGGTATCCACTTCCTGTCAGAAAATGTCTCAGGGTTTTGCCTGCCAAATGAGTTCTGTTATACTCACAGACACCATTCAAACAGTTTTAGAAACTTTAGAGTGTTTTCTATCCATATATAATAAGTATATGCATATTCTAGTTACTGGGTAGGATTAGTAACCAGATTAAATCGGGTACATTTTTTTTATCCAGCCGTGCAAATACTGCCCCCTAGCCCTAACAGGCTAAAGTACAAGAAGAAAAGAATATATATAAATATGGGTTGTATTTACGATGATGTTTGTTCTTCACTGGTTGCCCTTTTCTTGTGGCAACAGGTCACAAATATTGCTGCTGTGATGCCCACTGTGGTATTTCACCCAGTAGATATGGGAGTTGATCAAAATGTGGATTTGTAACTCTTTGTGGGTCTGTGTAATCTGAGGGAAATATGTGTCTCTAATATGGTCATACATTTGGTAGGAGGTTAGGAAGTGAAGCTCAGTTTTCACCTCATTTTGTGGGCAGTGTGCACATAGCCTGTCTTCTCTTGAGAGACAGGTCTGCCTACAGTGGCCTTTCTCAATAGCAAGGCTATGCTCACTGAGTCTGTACATAGTCAAAGCTTTCCTTAAGTTTTTTTTGTTAATTCTTTCCAATGTGTTAAGTAATTATCGTTTTGTTTTCTCATAATTTGGTTGAGTCTAATTGTGTTGCTCTCCTGGGGCTCTGTGGGGTCTGTTTGTGTTTGTGAACAGAGCCCCAGGACCAGCTTGCTTAGGGGACTTTTCTCCAGGTTCATTTCTCTGTAGGTGATGGCTTTGTTAAGGAAGGTTTGGGAATCACTTCCTTTTAGGTGGTTGTAGAACTTAAGGGCTCTGTTCTGGATTTTGATAATTAGCGGGTATTGGCCTAATTCTGCTCTGCATGCATTATTTTGTGTTTTACATTGTACACTGACGATATTTTTGAAGAATTTTGCATGCAGATTCTCAATTTGGTGTTTATTTATTATTGGTTAGTGAGCTGACCCCAGACCTAACAACCATAAAGGGCAATGGGTTCTATAACTGATTCAAGTATTTTTAGGCAGATCCTAATTGGTATGTTGAATTTTATGTTTATTTTGATGGCGTCAAAGGCCTTCTTGCCTTGTCTCTCAGCTCGTTTACAGCTTTGTGGAAGTTACCTGTGGCACTGATGTTTAGGCTGAGGTATGTATAGTTTTTTGTTTACTCTATGGCAACGGTGTCTAGATGGAATTTGTATTTGTGGTCCTGGCAATTTGACCTTTTTGGGAACATCATTAGATTTGTCTTACTGAGATTTCTTGTCACATGGAATGACGCTGGAGAGACGAAACGGGGAGTCAAACATTTAATAAAGAACGGATGTGGAACGAGACAGGAACAGCGTCAGCAAACTAGTAATACAAACAAAATACAATCAATGCAGAAGCAGGGAACAAAGCTGGGGAACTGACAAATATAGGGGAGTTAATAACAGGTGAGTCCAGGTGAGTCCAATATCAAGGATGCGCGTGACGAGGGAAGGCAGGTTTGCAAAATGGATGATAGGAGTGAGTGATGCAGGGTTGCCTGGCGCCCTCAAGCGCCGGGGGGGAAGAGAGCGGGAGCAGACGTGACATTTCTGACAGAATCTGTACAGAAGATCTAGGTGCTGCTGTAGGCCCTCCTTGGTTGGGGACAGAAGCACCAGATCATCAGCAAACAGTAGACATTTGACTTCAGATTCTAGTAGGGTGAGGCCGGATGCTGCAGACTATTCTAGTGCCCTCGCCAATTCATTGATATACTGTATATGTTGAAGAGGGTGGGGCACAAACTGCATCCCAGTCTAACCCCATGGCCCTGTGGAAAGTTTGTGTACATGGATTTTATAATGTCCTGTGTTTTTCCCCCAACACCACTTTCCATTAATTTATATAGCAGGCCCTCATGCCAAATTGAGTCAAAAGCTTTTTTGAAATTAACAAAGCATGAGAAGACTTTGCCTTTGTTTTGAATTGTTTGTTTGTCAAATATGGTGTGCAGGGTGAATACGTGGTCTGTCGTATGGTAATTTGGTAAAAAGCCAATTTTACATTTGCTCAGTACATTGTTTTCACTGAGGAAATGTGCAAGTCTGCTGTTAATGATAATGCGGAGGATTTTCCCAAGGTTGCTGTTGACGCATGTCTCACAGTAGTTATTGGGGTCAAATTTGTCTACACTTTTGTGGATTGGGGTGATCAGCCCTTGGTTCTATATATTGGGGAAGATGTCAGAGCTAAGGATGATGTTAAAGAGTTTAAGTATAGCCAATTGGAATTTGTGGTCTGTATATTTTATCATTTCATTGAGGATTCCATCAACACCACAGGCCTTTTTGGGTTGGAGGGTTTGTATTTTGTTGATTCAATGCAATTGGGGAATCCAGTGGGTTCTGGTAGTCTTTAATAGTTTATTCTAAAATTTGTATTTGATCATGTATATGTTTTTGCTGTTTGTCCTTTATTATAGAGCCAACAAGTTGGTTTATCCATACTTCTTCATTTTGGATAGATAACTCTTCGTGTTGTTGTTTGTTTAGTGTTTTCAAATTTTCCCAGAAGTGGTTAGATTCTATGGATTCTTCAATTACATTGAGCTGATTTCTGACTTGCTTGGTCTCTATGTTATTGGTTGAAAATGTTTCTCAATTTCTTTCTTAGGCTTTTGTATTCTTCATCAAACCATGTGTCATTGTTGTTAATTTTCTTAGGTTGCCTGCATGACATTTTTAGATTTGATAGGGAAGCTGAGTTCAAATATACTGTTTAGGTTTTCTACTGCCAAGTTTACACCTACCCTAGTAAATTGTTTTGTCCAGGAAGTTGTCTAGAAAGGGTTGAATTTGTTGTTGCCTAATAGTTTTTTAGTAGGCATCTACACTATTTCTTAATATTATGCTGTTCTTTTGGCTTTTTAAAAAAAAATTATTTCACCTTTATTTAACCATGTAGGCCAGTTGAGAACAAGTTATCATTTACAACTGCAACCTGGCCAAGATAAAGCAAAGCAGTGCGACAAAAACAACAACACAGGGTTACACATGGAGAAAAACAAACGTACAGTCAATAACACAATAGAAAAATCTATATACAGTGTGTGCAAATGTAGTAAGATTAGGGAGGTTAGGCAAAATAATTACAATTTATCATTAACACTGGAGTGATAGATGTGCAGATGATGATATGCAAGTAGAGATACTGGGGTGCAAAAGGGCAAAAATAAATAACAGTATGGGGATGAGGTAGTTGGGTGGGCTATTTACAGATGGGCTGTGTACAGGTGCAGTGATCGGTAAGCTGCTCTGACAGCTGATGCTTAAAGTTAGTGAGGGAGATATAAGACTCCAGCTTCAGTGATTTTTGCAATTCGTTCCAGTCATTGGCTGCAGAGAACTGGCAGGAAAGGCGGCCAAATGAGGAGTTGGCTTTGGGGGTGACCAGTCAGATATACGTGCTGCAGCGCGTGCTACGGGTGGGTGTTGCTTTGGTGACCATATACTACCCATCACTGCGACCTGTATGCTCTCGTTGACTGGCCCTCGCTTCATATTCGTTGCCAAACCCACTGGCTCCAAGTTATCTGGAAGGAGAGTTTACAGTCTAACTAGACACCCAGGTATTTGTAGTTGTCTTTATATTCTAAGTCAGAACCATCCAGAGTAGTGATGCTAGTTGGTCGGGCGAGTGCGGGCAGCAATCGGTTGAAAAGCATGTATTTAGTTTTACTAGCATTTAATAGCAGTTGGAGGCCACGGAAAGAGTGTTTTATGGCATTGAAGCTCGTCTGGAGGTTAGTTAACACAGTGTCTTATGAAGGGCCAGAAGTGTACAGAATGGTGTCGTCTGCGTAGAGGTGGATCAGAGAATCACCAGCAGCAAGAGCAACATCATTGATGTATACAGAGAAAAGAGTCAGCCTGAGAATTGAACCCTGTGGCTCCCCCATAGAAACTGCAAGAGGTCCGGACAACAGGCCCTCCGATTTGACACACTGAACTCTGTCTGAGAACTAGTTGGTGAACCAGGCGAGGCATTCATTTGAGAAACCAAGGCTGTTGAGTCTGCTGATAAGAATGCGGTAATTGACAGAGTCGAAAGCCTTGGCCAGGTCGATGAAGATGGCTGCACAGTACTCTGTTTTATCGATGGCGGTTATAATATCGTTTAGGACCTTGAGCGTGGCTGAGGTGCACCCATGACCAGCTCGGAAACCAGATTGCATAGCGGAGAAGGTACGGTGGGATTCAAAATGGTCGGTGATCTGTTTGTTAACTTGGCTTTCGAAGACCTTAGAAAGGCAGGGTAGGATAGATATAGGTCTGTAGCAGTTAAGTTCTAGAGTGTCTCCCCCTTCGAAGAGGGGGATGACAACAGCAGCTTTTAAATCTTTGGGGATCTCAGACGATACAAAAGAGAGGTTGAACAGGCTAGTAATAGGGGTTGTAACAATTGCGGCAGATCATTTTGGAAAGAGAGGGTCCAAATTGTCTAGCCCAGTGGATTTGTAGGGGTCCAGATTTTGCAGCGCTTTCAGAACATCAGCTATCTGGATTTAGGTGAAGGAGAAGCTAGGGGAGGGCTTGGGCAAGTTGCTGCAGGGGGTGCAAGCTGTTGGCCGGGGTAGGGGTAGCCAGGTGTAAAGTATGGCCAGCCGTAGAAAATGCTTATTGAAATTCTCGATTATCGGTGGTGACAGTGTTTCCTAGCCCCAGTGCAGCGGGCACCTGGGAGGAGTTGCTCTTATTCTCTATGGACTTTACAGTGTCCCTTTACAGGCTTTGATGCCTCATGATTGAGTATTGCTCTGTTCAAGTAGACAGTCATTTTGCTGTGATCTGATAGGGGTGTCAGTGGGCTGACTGTGAACGCTCTGAGAGACTCTGGTCTGAGGTCCGTGATAAAGTAATCTACAGTACTACTGCCAAGAGATGAACTATAGGTGTACCTACCATAGGAGTCCCCTCGAATCCTACCATTGACTATGTACAGACCCAGCGTGCGACAGAGCTTCAGGAGTTGTGACCCGTTTTTTCTTGGGTTGTTTTGTCATAGCTGTGTCCAGGGAGGCAAATTTGAGAGGGAATTCTGTCTCTTCAAGATAGGTGTTTGTCCCCCTGTGTGCTAAGAGTGTCAGGTTTTTGTCCAGTTCTGGCATTTCGGTCGCCACAGTAAAATTGTTGTGTTCTCTCTATCTCTCTCTCTCTCTCTTCTCTCTTCTCTCTTCTCTCTTCTCCTCTCTCTCTCTCTCTCTCTGGGAGACACTTTGTTCAGCAGTATCTTCTTTCTGCTGCAGCCATGAAGGAACGGACTGGACACAATAGATAATAGTAATACAATATATATCAGTAAGTAACACACTATATAACAGTAACACACTAGATAACAGTAACACACTAGATAACAGTAAGGAGGCTATTAGGAATAGGTGTGTGAGTCAATGTGCAAGGGTACCAGGTAGTGGTGGTACCAGGTGGTGGTGGTAATATGTACTGAGGTGGGACCAGGTAGTGGTGGTACCAGGTAGTGGTGGTACCAGGTAGTGGTGGTACCAGGTGGTACCAGGTAGTGGTGGTACCAGGTAGTGGTGGTAATATGTACTGAGGTGGGACCAGGTAGTGGTGGTACCAGATAGTGGTGGTACCAGGTGGTACCAGGTAGTGGTGGTACCAGGTGGTACCAGGTAGTGGTGGTACCAGGTAGTGGTGGTAATATGTACTGAGGTGGGAGCAGGTAGTGGTGGTACCAGGTAGTGGTGGTAATATGTACTGAGGTGGGACCAGGTAGTGGTGGTACCAGGTAGTGGTGGTAATATGTACTGAGGTGGGACCAGGTAGTGGTGGTACCAGGTAGGGGTGGTAATATGTACTGAGGTGGGACCAGGTCACTATTATTCCAGTCACAAGGTCCGTGTCTCAAGACGAGTCCCGAGTAGAACGGGTCGAGTCTCGAGTAGAACGGGTCGAGTCTCGAGTAGAACGGGTCGAGTCTCGAGTCAAGCCTAAGTCATTCTAATAGCAAGTCGTGTCGAATCACATGTTTTTTGGGAAGTTTCAAAGAAAAAAAAACATCTATACATCCAATCAAATCAAATCAAATGTATTTATATAGCCCTTCTTACATCAGCTGATATCTCAAAGTGCTGTACAGAAACCCAGCCTAAAACCCCAAACAGCAAGCAATGCAGGTGTAGAAGCACGGTGGCTAGGAAAAACTCCCTTGAAATGCCAAAACCTAGGAAGAAACCTAGAGAGGAACCAGGCTATGATGGGTGGCCAGTCCTCTTCTGGCTGTGCCGGGTGGAGATTATAACAGCACATGGCCAAGATGTTCAAATGTTCATAAATGACCAGCATGGTCAAATAATAATATTCACAGTTGTCGAGGGTGTAACAAGTCAGCACCACAAGAGTAAATGTCAGTTGGCTTTTCATAGCCGATCATTGAGAGTATCTCTACCGCTCCTGCTGTCTCTAGAGAGTTGAAAACAGCAGGTCTGGGACAGGTAGCACATCCGGTGAACAGGTCAGGGTTCCATAGCCGCAGGCAGAACAGTTGAAACTGGAGCAGCAGCACGGCCAGGTGGACTGGGGACAGCAAGGAGTCATCATGTCAGGTAGTCCTGAGGCATGGTCCTAGGGCTCAGGTCCTCCGAGAAAGAGAAAGAGAGAATTAGAGAGAGCATACTTAAATTCACATAGGACACCGGATAAGACAGGACAAATACTCCAGATATAACAGACTGACCCTAGCCCCCCGACACAAACTACTGCAGCATAAATACTGGAGGCTGACACAGGAGGGGTCAGGAGACACTGTGGCCCCATCCGACGATACCCCCGGACAGGGCCAAACAGGAAGGATATAACCCCACCCACTTTGCCAGAGCAGAGCCCCCACACCACTAGAGGGATATCTTCAACCACCAACTTACCATCCTGAGACAAGGCCGAGTATAGCCCACAAAGATCTTCGCCACGGCACAACCCAAGGGGGGGCGCCAACCCAGACAGGAAGACCACGTCAGTGACTCAACCCACTCAAGTGACGCACCCCTCCTAGGGACGACATGGAAGAACACCAATAAGCCAGTGACTCAGCCCCTGAAATAGGGTTAGAGGCAGAGAATCCCAGTGGAGAGAGGGGAACCGGCCAGGCAGAGACAGCAAGGGCGGTTCGTTGCTCCAGAGCCTTTCCGTTCACCTTCACACTTCTGGGCCAGACTACACTCAATCATTGGACCTACTGAAGAGATGAGTCTTCAATAAAGACTTAACGGTTGAGACTGAGTCTGCATCTCTCACATGGGTAGGCAGACCATTCCATAAAAATGGAGCTCTATAGGAGAAAGCCCTGCCTCCAGCTGTTTGTTTAGAACTTCTAGGGACAATTAGGAGGCCTGCGTCTTGTGACCTTAGCATACGTGTAGGTATGTACGGCAGGACCAAATCGGAAAGATAGGTAGGAGCAAGCCCATGTAATGCTTTGTAGGTTAGCAGTAAAACCTTGAAATCATCCCTTGCCTTAACAGGAAGCCAGTGTAGGGAGGCTAACACTGGAGTAATATGATCAAATTTTTTGGTTCTAGTCAGGATTCTAGGAGCCGTATTTAGCACTAACTGAACTTTATTTAGTGCTTAATCCGGGTAGCCGGAAAGTAGAGCATTGCAGTAGTCCAACCTAGAAGTAACAAAAGCATGGATTCATTTTTCTGCATCGTTTGTGGACAGAAAGTTTCTGATTTTTGCAATGTTACGTAGATGGAAAAAAGCTGCCCTTGGAACAGTCTTGATATGTTCTTCAAATGAGAGATCAGGGTCCAGAGTAACGTCGAGGTCCTTCTCAGTTTTATTTGAGACGACTGTACAAACATCAAGATTAATTGTCAGATTTAACAGAAGATCTCTTTGTTGACTTCTTCAACTACTACATAGTTGTGTCTATTTATTGAAGCTACCAGACAGCGCTCTTCATTATTTTGTCTACAACACATTTTGATTATGTAATAATTAATTTTAACAACAAATTCCAAATGCATGCTTCTTAAGTTAATTATCAAATTTTAAGCTATTTTTACTTGACATTGACCAGTAGGTCTATGCTGGTACTTGTTACATACCAAATTGACTGGTAGGTCTATGCTGGTACTTGTTGCTTGATGCCTCATTGCTGATGAGATTGCAAAGTAAACATTTAACCTCTATGGGCTAGGTGGGACGCTAGCGTCCCTCCCGTGGTGCACTCCATCAACAGCAGGTGCATTTCAAGAGCGGCAAATTTGAATCCAAATAAATGTCAAAATTCAAATTTTTCAAACATACAACTATTTTACACCCTTTGAAAGATAAACATCTCCTTAATCTAACCACGTTTTACGATTTCAAAAAGGTTTTACGGCGAAATCATAAATTTAGAGTATGTTAGGACAGTACATTTACAATAGTTGTGTGTAATGTTTTGTCAATTCAAAGACAGGGTCACCAAAACCATAAAACCAGCTAAAATGATGCACTAACCTTTTACAATCTCCATCAGATGACACTCCTAGGACATTATGTTAGACAATGCATGCATTTTTAGTTCTATCAAGTTCATATTTATATCCAAAAAAGCGTTTTACTATGGCATTGATGTTGAGGAAATCGTTTCCCTCCAATAACCGGCAGTCAAGTCAACACCACAAATTAAATAATTAAAATTAGAAAACATTGGTAAAATATTATGTTGTCATTTAAAGAATTATAGATTCTTAGAATTCTAGATTATAGAATCTCTTGAACGCAATCAACTTGCCAGATTTAAAAATAACCTTAATGGGAAATCACACTTTGCAATAATCTGAGCACTGCGCCCAGAAAAATACGCGTTGCGATACAGACTAGACGTCATGTTGGGGAGATCTAAAATCGAAAATACTATGTAAATAATCCATTACCTTTGATTCTCTTCATCAGATGTCACTTCCAGGTATCACAGGTCCATAACGAATGTAGTTTTGTTCAAAAAAGCTCATTTATGTCCAAAAATCTCCGTCTTGTTAGCACATGATCTAAGCCAGCCGGACTTCTCGTCATGAACGAGGGGAAAAAATATATTTACGTTCGTTCAAACATGTCAAACGTTGTATAGCATAAATCATTAGGGCCTTTTTTAACCAGAACATGAATAATATTCAAGGTGGACGAATGCATACTCTTTTATAACGTATTGGAACGAGGGTACCCAACATGAACTCGCGCGCCAGGTGTCTAATGGGCCATCATCGTTCCATGGCTCTTGTTCGGTCAGATCTCCCTCCAGAAGACTCAAAACACTTTGTAAAGGCTGGTGACATCTAGTGGAAGCAATAGGAAGTGCCAAAATATTCCTCAGCCCCTGTGTTTTTCAATGGGATAGGTTTAAAGGTAATACAACACATCAGGTATCCACTTCCTGTCAGAAAATGTCTCAGGGTTTTGCCTGCCAAATGAGTTCTGTTATACTCACAGACACCATTCAAACAGTTTTAGAAACTTTAGAGTGTTTTCTATCCATATATAATAAGTATATGCATATTCTAGTTACTGGGTAGGATTAGTAACCAGATTAAATCGGGTAAAAAAAAATTATCCAGCCGTGCAAATACTGCCCCCTAGCCCTAACAGGTTAATATTGTTGATCACCAAACTATTTTTTGGAGTTACATATTTATGTATGTCAATCCTCTCTCCCTACAATGTGACATTTGCACTGCACCCTATCCTATAGCTGTACAGCAAATCAGAAATCTGACTTAGTGGCTTCATCAGACCCACTTCCATATTGAGCGCATCACTGGTACTTTCTGTGGGAGATTTTGCTTGTATGCATGAATCAGGAGGATAGAGTTATGGTCAGTTTTGTCAAGAGGAGGGCGTGGGAGAGTTTGCTTGTTTGCTTATGGCCCTGTACAGCTCGTTGAGTGCAGTCTTAGTACCAGCTTCGGTTTGTGTTGGTAAATAGACAGCTATGAATACATTTACATTTACATTTAAGTCATTTAGCAGACGCTCTTATCCAGAGCGACTTACAAATTGGAATAGATTAAAACTATTTCGGTAAATAGTGTGGTCTACAGCTTATCATGAGGTATTCTAACTCAGGCGATCAAAACCTTGAGACTTCCTCAACATTGGAGACCGCGCACCTGTTGTTGCTAACAAAGAGACACACCTCCCTCCACCCCTAACCTTACCTGATTCTGCCGTACGGTTTTGACGATGCGTAGAAAAACCAGCTAGATGTATATTATCCAAGTCCTTATTCAGCCACGACTCTGAGAAACATAAGATATTACAGTTTTTCAGGTCCCGTTGGTAGGATAGTCTCGAACGGAGCTCATCCAGTTTGTTCTCCAGTGACTGTATGTTCGCCAAAAACAACAGAGGGTCTATGCGGTTTATTTGCTCTCCAACGTAGTTTCATCAGACGGTAGTTGAACCCAAAACTGTAAAAAACCTCATGTAATATTTCTGGACCGTATTCAAAAAGCGTCTCGGAGTAGAAATAGTAATATCAGTCTGGTTTGGCCTTTTAGATCAAAATGAACGAACAGGAAGGAAACCTGATCCCAGATCAACACTCTTACAATGAGGCTTTGTGGATACGGGCCAAGATACAACTAAGCAGCAATATCAAGCATCTCTTCACTGAAATATGATTTTCTGTCCCCAAAAAAACTTACGTAGGCAACTGTAGGCAATACTGTGCAGCCGTATTCATTGACCTGGCCAAGGCTTTCGACTCTGTCAATCACCACATCCTCATCGGCAGACTAAACAGCCATGGTTTCTCAAATGATTGCCTCGCCTGGTTTACCAACTACTACTCAGAGTTCAGTGTGTCAAATCGGAGGGCCTGTTGTCCAGACCTCTGGCAGTCTCTATGGGGGTGCCACAGGGTTCAATTCTTGGGTCGACTCTCTTTGTATACATCAATGATGTCGCTCTTGCTGCTGGTGAGTCTCTGATCCACCTCTACACAGACGACACCATTCTGTATACTTCTGTCCCTTCTTTGGACACTGTGTTAACAACCCTCCAGACGAGCTTCAATGCCATACAACTCTCCTTCCGTGGCCTCCAACTGCTCTTAAATACAAGTAAAACTAAATGCATGCTCGTCAACCGATCGATGCCTGCACCTGCCCGCCCGTCCAGCATCACTACTCTGGACGGTTCTGACTGGTTAGACTGTAAACTCTCCTTCCAGACTCACATCAAACATCTCCAATCCAAAGTTAAATCTAGAATTGGCTTCCTATTTCGCAACAAAGCATCCTTCACTCATGCTGCCAAACATACCCTCGTAAAACTGACCATCCTACCGATTTCCGACTTCGGTGATGTCATTTACAAAATAACCTCCATCACCCTACTCAATAAATTGGATGCAGTCTATCACAGTGCCTTCCGTTTTGTCACCCAAGTCCCATATTCTACCCACCACTGCGATCTGTACGCTCTCGTTGACTGGTCCTCGCTTCATACTCGTCGCCAAACCCACTGGCTCCAGATCATCTACGTATAAGTCTTTGCTAGGTAAAGTCCCCCCTTTTCTCAGCTCGCTGGTCACCATAGCAGCACCCACCCGTAGCACGCGCTCCAGCAGGTATATCTCACTGGTCACCCCCAAAGCCAATTCCTCCTTTGGCCGCCTCTCCTTCCATTTCTCAGCTGCCAATGATTGGAACGAACTACAAAAATCTCTGAAACTGGAAACACTTATCTCCCTCACTAGCTTTAAGCACCAGCTGTCAGAGCAGCTCACAGATCACTGCACCTGTACTTAGCCCATCTATAATTTAGCCCATACAACTACCTCTTCCCCTACTGTATTTATTTATTTATTTTGCTCCTTTGCACCCCAGTATTTCTACTTTGCACATTCATCTACTGCAAATCTACCATTCCAGTGTTTTACTTGCTATATTGTATTTACTTCATGGCCTATTTATTGCCTTTACCTCCCTTATCTCAGCTCATTTTAAAATGATAAACTTGGATTTGCTAACACAACGTGCCATTGGAACACAGGAGTGATGGTTGCTGATAATGGGCCTCTGTACACCTATGTAGATATTCCATAAAAAATCAGCCGTTTCCAGCTACAATAGTCATTTACAACATTAACAATGTCTACACTGTATTTCTGATCAATTTGATGTTATTTTAATGGACAAAAATGTTTGCTTTTCTTTCAAAAACAAGGTAATTTCTAAGTGAAACCAATCTTTTGAACGGTAGTGTATATATTCATTGACTGCTTAATAAAAGGCCTTTTTATTGCCTACATGTATTATTCATAGACTAAATTAGATCGTGAGCTAATGGCGTATTGTAATGTGGTTTGGGGTACAGCAAGGCACACTTACAGTCTCTTAATAGACTCTAATAGACAATTGTAACATTCAATGGGTACTATAGTTATCAAGCTAGTATACTGTCATTTAGTCCTATACAATTTAATCATTCTCATTATACACTTATCCAGTGTATATGGTGATGTGCTTGATGCTGCCTGAGAGACGTTGGGAGTTATAGTGGAAAGGAAAGGTTGTCAGGTCTTTAAATAGATCATTCTGAAAGATGTACTGTATATAGAGGAATAAATCTGGGCCTATGTGCCTCAAATGGTACACTGCTACCTATCTATAGTGAATATGGTGCCATTTGCAACTCATTCCTAGTGCGTGAGAACAGTCAAGAGTTAGTGTCTCAGTCTGTCAGAAAGTCCAACTTTTTCTCTCTCCTCTCCTCTCCTCTCCTCTCCTCTCCTCTCCTCTCCTCTCCTCTCCTCTCCTCTCCTCTCCTCTCCTCTCCTCTCCTCTCCTCTCCTCTCCTCTCCTCTTCTCTTCTCTTCTCTTCTCCTCTCTTCTCTTCTCTTAATACTACACAACTCCACAGAACACGACACGACTCTCGTGAGAATCAGTATGAAATAAACTCTCAGTTTTGGAATTCAGATTTGTTAAAGTACTCAGAGTCTGTAGGAAATCCAACATTATGATAGGGGTTAGAGGGGAAAAATCAGTGTAATTGCAGACAGATATTAAACACGTTTAATGGCCCCACAGAAGGAGAGTGAAAAACAACCTTGGTTTCCTCCGGCATCAATATCACATTCATGAGTAGGATTTAACCGGGTCTCCATTTGAGCCTTGAGAAGACAGAGCATTGTCAGACTGCACATATTTAGCATACATTTCTTTCTCCTCTCTTTCTTGCCCCTCTTTCTTCCTGCCAACCATTTCTTATTCACTCACCTACCTCCACTGGTCTTTTCTGTCCAACCTGATCCAACCTGCCCAAACACAAAGTTATTTTGTGATTTTGTATTTGAAAAGCAGAAGTTTTAATTAAAAAAGAACATTCCTTAAAAAGATGAGATGTGAATTAGAAAGACAGAAATCTCCACTGAGTGGTGTTGATGAGTGTTACCGGCAAAGATGTTATATTCATACTAACATACAAACTGTAGAGACATGGAGGAACGGGCCTATATCAGGAAGTAGGAAGTAGATATTTAAATCAGACCTATAGACATGGTGGAACAGGCCTATATCAGGAAGTAGGAAGTACATCTTTAAATCAGACCTATAGACATGGTGGAACAGGACTATATCAGGAAGTAGGAAGTACATCTTTAAATCAGACCTATAGACATAGGGGAACAGGCCTATATCAGGAAGTTGGAAGTACTAGTCACACAGGTGATGATGACATGTAGTTTAGATTTTTTAACCAAGAATTGTAGCTAAACGCTATTCAGCTATATAGCAAAAATCTAATGCCAACAAAGTCATATTTCAATAGATTGTGATAATATTGGCGTAGAAGAAAAGTGGAGATTGTGGACTCTTTAAAGGAACTCTATTTTAATTGGACCGTCTTCCTAAGTGAAATAAATAGTCTTGGCATGTAAATCTGATAATTAGGCCAGGTAAAATAGCCGTCAGTCTAAAGTGCGTCCCAAATGGCACACTTTTCCATATATAGCACACCCATTCGGTTCTGGTTAAAAGTAGTGCACAATATAGGGAATAGGATGCCATTTGAGACGCAACCTTTGACATGCTGTGAGTCATGAATTCTCTGAGTAAGAGGCTAATGAGCAGCATATTTGAATCAACTGAAGGATCAGAAGCCTCTTTTCTCTCTCATCTCTGTCTCTCTCTCTCTGTCTCTGTCTCTCTCTTATCTCTCTCTCTCTCTCTCTCTCGCTCTCTCACTCTCTCACTCTCTCGCTCTCTGTCTCTCTCTCTGTCTCTGTCTTATCTCTCTCTCTCGCTCTCTCACTCACTCGCTCTATGTCTCTCTGTCTCGCTCTCTGTCTCTGTCTCTCTCTCTGTCTCTCTCTGTCTCATCCCTCTCTCTCTGTCTCTCTCGCTCTCTGTCTCTGCCTCTCTCTTTCTCTGTCTCTCATCTCGGTCTCTCTCTCTCTCTCTCTGTCTCTCTCTCACGCTCTCTCTTTCTCTCGTCTGTCTCTCTCTCTCTCTCTCTATCGGTCTCTCTCACTCTCTCTTTCTCTGTCTCTCTCTCTCAATTCAATTCAATTTTATTGGCATGGGAAACGTGTTTACATTGCCAAAGCAAGTGAAATGGATGAACAGATAATATATAAAAAGTGAAATAAACAGAAATTGACCATAAACATTACACTTCCAAAAGTTCCAAAAGAATAAAGACATTTGAAATGTCATATTATGTATATATACAGTGTTGTAACGATGTGCAAATAGTTCAAGTACAAAAGGGAAAATAAATAAACATAAATATGGGTTGTATTTACAATGGTGTTTGTTCTTCACTGGTTTCCCTTTTCTTCTGGCAGCAGGTCACAAATCTTGCTGCTGTAATTTCACACTGTGGTATTTCACCAATAGATAGGTGAGTTTATCAATATTGGATTTTTTCTAATTCTTTGTGGGTCTGTGTAATCTGAGGGAAATATGTGTCTCTAATATGGTCATACATTGGGCAGGAGGTTAGGAAGTGGAGCTCAGTTTCCACCTCATTTTGTGGGCAGTGTGCACCTAGCCTGTCTTCTCTTGAGAGCCAGGTCTGCCTATGGCGTCCTTTCTCAATAGCAAGGCTATGTTCACTGAGTCTGTACATAGTCAAAGCTTTCCTTAAGTTTGGGTCAGTCACAGTGGTCAGGTATTCTGCCACTGTGTACTCTCTGTTTAGGGCCAAATAGCATTCTAGTTTGCTCAGTTTTTTTGTTAATTCTTTCCAATGTGTCATGAAATTATCTTTTTGTTTTCTCATGATTTGGTTTGATCTAATTATGTTGCTGTCCTGGGGCTCTGCGGGGTGTGTTTGTGTTTGTGAACAGAGCCCCAGGACCAGCTTGCTTAGGGGACTCTTCTCCAGGTTCATCTCTCTGTAGGTGATGGCTTTGTTATGGAAGGTTTGGGAATCGCTTCCTTTTAGGTGGTTGTAGAATTTAACTGCTCTTTTCTGGATTTTGATAATTAGCGGGTATTTGCCTAATTCTGCTCTGCATGCATTATTTGGTGTTCTACGTTGTACACTGAGGATATTTTTGCAGAATTCTGCATGCTGAGTCTCAATTTGGTGTATGTCCCATTTTGTGAATTCTTGGTTGGTGAGGGACCCCAGACCTCACAACCATAAAGGACAATGGGTTCTATAACTGATTCAAGTATTTTTAGCCAGATCCTAATTGGTATGTTGAATTTTATGTTCCTTTTGATGGCATAGAACACCCTTCTTGCCTTGTCTCTCAGATCGTTCACAGCTTTGTGGAAGTTACCTGCAGTGCTGATGTTTAGGCCAAGGTATGTATAGTTTTTTGTGTGCTCTAGGGCAACGGTGTCTAGATGGAATTTGTATTTGTGGTCCTGGCGACTGGACCTTTCTTGGAGCACCATTATTTTGGTCTTACTGAAATTTACCGTCAGCGCCCAGGACTGACAGAATCTTTGCAGAATATCTAGGTGCTGCTGTAGGCCCTCCTTGGTTGCGGACAGAAGCACCAGATCATCAGCAAACAGTAGACATTTGACTTCATATTCTAGCAGGATGAGGCCTGGTGCTGCAGACTGTTCTAGTGCCCTCGCCAATTCGTCTCTCTCTCTCTCTCTCTCTCTCTCTGTCTCTATTTCTCTCTCTCTGTCTCTATTTCTCTCTCTCTGTCTCTATTTCTCTCTCTCTGTCTCTATTTCTCTCTCTCTTTTTCTATTTCTCTCTCTCTGTCTCTATTTTTCTCTCTCTCTCTGTCTCTATTTTCTCTCTCTCTCTCTGTCTCTTTCTTTCATTCTAGCGATGTGGTGTTTTTAAGTTTAAATAGCCACTGTTGGGTTTCAAAGGAGCGTTTACAGTGTGATTACCTTTGGGTGGCATCTGCCATTTTGGAGTTACTGGAATTACTTGACAATCTGTGTCCACAAACTGCTTAGCTCTCCTGGCTGTGTTTGATTTACTTCCTCTGTTTTCCTTCAACATTTTTTATCAGGCTTTGTAGCTAAAATCGTTGTCACAACATATTTGAATGAAAACCCAACACACAGTACATGCATTCACTCAACAAATACCCAATCGTCTAATGTGTTGTGCCCTCTGTTCAGTTTTAATCTTAAACAAAGACAAAGACACACTCTACCCTACAGACCTAGAATTACTATTTCTATTCTTCACCGTATAGTCACCATAATGCCTGAAGAGTCTCTGGCAATTACATCTCCAGATTACGATGTCATCTCCTGTGAAAACCTATAGATTTATTGATGGCTCTTTACAGTGCTGTGTCTCCCCGGTTACGCAATTACTTAAAGAGAGAGGTTGGCCTGAAGTGAATGATGACATTTAATCGAAAACTTTGTGATGCTATTTTTAATCTGTCCTACAGTTATATAGGTGATATTTACACCCTTTATATACACTGTCCTGGGTATATATGTGATTTTTAAATCTTCCACAGTAAATCTCTAAGCCAAGTCATCCCATTCACACTATCTTCCTTATCTAGAACTGCACCAACGAAATGGCTGCCGCTATGAGACTGTATATCCAAGGCCTTGTTTGCTTATAATTCCTGGGTCCGTAAAAATTCCCTCAATAGGTAGGAAACACTATCTCGTAAATCAGAGCCCCTCCTATGGCGCTTGGGTTGCTCAGGTCATTGGACTTCTGTACACAAACATTTACCCCGGTCCCCCGGCCTGCGAACACCTGTCTAACCTGTCCGACCCCTGTCACAGGCAGAGGAGGGGTAGAGAGCAGGAGAAAATCAAGAGAGGAGAGGTGACAGGGAAGAGCAGAGAAGATCAGTCTCGTCAGTGGGGACTCAAGTTTTATTGTCCTGTAGCTGCCTGCTGCTGAAACTGGTTCAAGGCCAGAGTCTGAGCCTAAAGCTATTATTAGGCCAAGAGATCCTCAAGGAATATGTTCTCCCTGCTCTCCCTGTTCTCCCTATTCTCCCTATTCTCCCTGTTCTCCCTGTTCTCCCTGTTCTCCCTGCTCTCCCTTCTCTCCCTGCTCTCCCTGTTCTCCCTTCTCTCCCTGTTCTCCCTGTCCTCCCTTCTCTCCCTGTTCTCCCTGTTCTCACTGTTCTCCCTGTTCTCACTGTTCTCCCTATTCTCCCTGTTCTCCCTGTTCTCCCTGTTCTCCCTGCTCTCCCTGTTCTCCCTGTTCTCCCTGCTCTCCCTGTTCTCCCTTCTCTCCCTGTTCTCCCTGTTCTCCCTATTCTCCCTGTTCTCCCTGTTCTCCCTGTTCTCCCTGTTCTCCCTGCTCTCCCTGTTCTCCCTGTTCTCCCTGCTCTCCCTGATCTCCCTGCTCTCCCTGTTCTCCCTTCTCTCCCTGTTCTCCCTGTTCTCCCTTCTCTCCCTGTTCTCCCTGTTCTCACTGTTCTCCCTATTCTCCCTGTTCTCCCTGTTCTCCCTGCTCTCCCTGCTCTCCCTGTTCTCCCTGCTCTCCCTGTTCTCCCTTCTCTCCCTGTTCTCCCTGTTCTCCCTATTCTCCCTGTTCTCCCTGTTCTCCCTGTTCTCCCTGTTCTCCCTGTTCTCCCTGCTCTCCCTGTTCTCCCTGTTCTCCCTGCTCTCCCTGTTCTCCCTTCTCTCCCTGCTCTCCCTGTTCTCCCTTCTCTCCCTGTTCTCCCTGTCCTCCCTTCTCTCCCTGTTCTCACTGTTCTCCCTATTCTCCCTGTTCTCCCTGTTCTCCCTGTTCTCCCTGCTCTCCCTGTTCTCCCTGCTCTCCCTGATCTCCCTGCTCTCCCTGTTCTCCCTGCTCTCCCTGTTCTCCCTGCTCTCCCTGTTCTCCCTGCTCTCCCTGTTCTCCCTGTTAGTTACTGTAGCTCCTCTGTCTGCTAATATGGATTCAGGTACTTCTTCGTGGTTATTGTTAATGTACATAATGTATACTTCCAGTTTCCGTGACGCTGGAAGGGGCCCTTACATCCTTCAATGCTATGATTTAGCATCTGGGTACAAGTACTTGTTCAGGGTTATTGTACATTGTATGTTATTGACTATATGCAGTCTGTTTTGTAGAAATATTCAGCTTTGTGCTATTACAGTCATGATGTACTTTTTTTTTTTTTATCGTTCCTTCACGTTCCAAGGACAATATTGATGTCAAGTTATAGATGATGGTGCAATATAGGGGTTGTCACCATGGTGATCGAAGCATTTAAAAATCCACCTCTGGACCTACCTTCCAGAGACTGACCAAAATGTATAATACTTCCAACAGTTATACAACACTGACTCCGTCATCTCATACCGTTATCCCTACAATGAAAACACTCTCTGCTGTGCTTAAGTCCATTCCTAGGCTTTATTAGTCAAAATTGCACTCTGTGAATTAGTGAAAAACCCCCAGCAACATAGCAGCAGCAAAAGTGTGTTAATAAGATAATTGCTTCTGGATCAGATAAACACTTTTTAATTAACCTGTTAATTGAAAAAAAGTCACATCTGGATTGAAGGAGCATGTGTTATAATACAAATATAAGTTGTAAAAACAAAACTTTATTAATTGAAGACGATAAAACAATTTCGAGTCTGTAACCATTTAGGAGATTCTTCATTGGCTTGGACATTAAACGTTAGAAAATGATGTTATGGTGAGAATCTGAATCAAACTTGGAGATTAGAATACTAGCCTGTTTCATGATGTACTTCACTTTGTGTTGATTAGAATACTAGCCTGTTTCATGATGTACTTCACTTCATGTTGATTAAAATAGTAGCATGTTTCATGATGTATTTCACTTCATGTCGATTATAATAGTAGCCTGTTTCATGATGTACTTCACTTTATGTTGATTATAATAGTAGCCTGTTTCATGATGTACTTCACTTTATGTTGATTAGAATACTAGCCTGTTTCATGACGTACTTAACTTTATGTTGATAGATACATAAATTAAAAGAAACAATAACCCTCCGGAGTATTGTGCATCCCAAATGGCACACTATTCCCTATATAGTACACTACTGTTGACCAGGGTGGCACCCTGTTCCCTATATAGTGCACTACTGTTGACCAGGGTGGCACCCTGTTCCCTATATAGTGTGACATATTAGACCAGAGCTCTCTGCGGCCTGCATGGAAATAGGCAGCTGTTTGTGCCTCAGACTATAACAGTCCTGAAGGGAGTTTAGTTCCCATCCATTACCGTCCTAATTACCCTCATCAAACTGTTCCGCAGTCCATCTTAACGAATTAACCCAGCAGGATGACGAGGCACACACACACACACACACACACACACACACACACACACACACACACACACACAAACACACACACAAGAATGCTAAATAGCTAACAAAATGGCTACACAGACTAATTGCATTGATTATTTGTATTTTTACACCCTGTATATACACTGTCACTATACAACCATCCTCCTCAGAGTTCTACTATGTCATATTCATTAATCCAGCATCCTCAGAGTTCTACTATGTCATGTTCATTAATCCAGCATCCTCAGAGTTCTACTATGTCATGTTCATTAATCCAGCATCCTCAGAGTTATACTATGTCATGTTCATTAATCCAGCATCCTCAGAGTTCTACTATGTCATATTCATTAATCCAGCATCCTCGGAGTTCTACTATGTCATGTTCATTAATCCAGCATCCTCAGAGTTCTACTATGTCATGTTCATTAATCCAGCAACTTGTTCTCTTCATTCTGATTATGACTGATTACTATCTGTGGGTGTTTTCTCACCTAGATCTGAGCTGAGTATTTACATTGTATTTTCTTCATCTGGTCCGGTTGGTTTCACATTGCTAAATGTCAATTGAACACAAATTCCTAAACAAAACCACCACACTGGGCAAAAAAGTGGTTGAGTCAATGTTGTTTCAATGTCATTTCAACCTAAAAACTCTATGTGATGACGTTGAATCAAAGTGGATAATTTATTGCATATACAAAAAGTCATCAATGTAAGGGTATTTTAACCTAAACCGAATGACATGGTGAAATGTTTTGATAATTTCACATTGAATTCACATTAGTTGACAACTCGACCAAACCAGTCAGACGTGGCCATTTAAGTTATTCATTTTTTGGATAGAAATGCACACGTTAAATCCATTTCCGATTATCATGAAGCATCACCAGTCTTCATATTTACTTTTGCTTTGGTCTTCCAACAACAGGTGGGAGGACACAGCACGATAGCCGCTCTTACTTTGATGTGAATAGCCTATATTCAGTAGCTGTGCTAACCAGGACATGATCACTGTGCTAACCAGGACATGATCACTGTGCTAACCAGGACATGATCACTGTGCTAACCAGGACATGATCACTGTGCTAACCAGGTCATGATCACTGTGCTACCAGGTCATGATCACTGTGCTAACCAGGTCATGATCACTGTGCTAACTAGGATATGATCACTGTGCTAACTAGGTCATGATCACTGTGATAACCAGGTCATGATCACTGTGCTACCAGGTCATGATCACTGTGCTAACCAGGTCACTGATCACTGTGCTAACCAGGTCACTGATCACTGTGCTAACCAGGTCACTGATCACTGTGCTAACCAGGACATGATCACTGTGCTAACCAGGTCATGATCACTGTGCTAACCAGGTCATGATCACTGTGCTAACCAGGTCATGATCACTGTGCTAACCAGGACACGATCACTGTGATAACCAGGACACGATCACTGTGCTAACCAGGACACGATCACTGTGCTAACCAGGACACGATCACTGTGCTAACCAGGACATGATCACTGTGCTAACCAGGTCATGATCACTGTGCTAACCAGGTCATGATCACTGTGCTAACCAGGTCATGATCACTGTGCTAACCAGGTCATGATCACTGTGCTAACCAGGACACGATCACTGTGCTAACCAGGACACGATCACTGTGCTAACCAGGACACGATCACTGTGCTAACCAGGTCACTGATCACTGTGCTAACCAGGTCACTGATCACTGTGCTAACCAGGACATGATCACTATGCAAACCAGGACATGATCACTGTGCTAACCAGGACATGATCACTGTGCTAACCAGGTCATGATCAATGTGCTAACCAGGTCACTGATCACTGTGCTAACCAGGATATGATCACTGTGCTAACCAGGTCACTGTGCTAACCAGGTCACTGATCACTGTGCTAACCATGTCACTGATCACTGTGCTAACCAGAACATGATCACTGTGCTAACCAGGACATGATCACTGTGCTAACCAGGACATGATCACTGTGCTAACCAGGTCACTGATCACTGTGCTAACCAGGACATGATCACTGTGCTAACCAGGACATTATCACTGTGCTAACCAGGACACGATCACTGTGCTAACCAGGACATGACCACTGTGCTAACCAGGTCACTGATCACTGTGCTAACTAGGACATGATCACTGTGCTAACCAGGACATGACCACTGTGCTAACCAGGACATGATCACTGTGCTAACCAGGTCATGTATTTGATGTAAGGCAGTATCTTTGTATTATAGTTTTTTTCCCCATAGTCTATGTTTCTTTATGTATTTATTTATTTCACCTTTATTTAACTAGGTAAGATAGTTGAGAATAAGTTCTCATTTACAACTGTGACCTGGCCAAGATAAAGCAAAGCAGTGCGACAAAAAATAACACAGAGTTACACATGGACTAAACAAAAGTACAGTCAATAACACAATAGAAAAATCTATATACAGTGTGCAAATGTAGTAAGATTAGGGAGGTAAGGCAATAAATAGGCCATAGTTGCAAAATAATTACAATTTAGGTTTAACACTGGAGTGATAGATGTGCAGAAGATGAATGTGCAAGTAGAGATACTGGGGTGCAAAGGAGCAAAAAAATAAATAACAATATGGGGATGAGGCAGTTGGGTGAGCTATTTACAGATGGGCTGTGTATAGGTGCAATGATTGGTAAGCTGCTCTGACAGCTGATGCTTAAAGTTAGTGAGGGAGATATAAGACTCCAGCTTCAGTGATTTTTGCAATTCGTTCCAGTAATTGGCAGCAGAGAACTGGAAGTAAAGGCGGCCAATGGAGGAGTTGGCTTTAGGGATGACCAGTTAGATATACCTGCTGGAGTGTGTGCTAGGGGTGGGTGTTGCTATGGTGACCAGTGAGCTGAGATAAGGCGGGGCTTTACCTAGCAAAGACTTATAGATGACCTGGAGTCAGTGGGTTTTGCAATGAATATGAAGCGAGGGCCAGCCAACGAGAGCGTACAGGTCGCAGTGGTGGGTAGTATATGGGGCTTTGGTGACAAAATGGATGGCACTGTGATAGACTGCATCTAATTTGCTAAGAAGAGTGTTGGAGGCTATTTTGTAAATGACATCGCCGAGGTCAAGGATCGGTAGGATAGTCAGTTTTACGAGGGTATGTTTGGCATAATGAGTGAAGAATGCTTTGTTTGCGAAGTAGGAAGCGATTCTAGATTTAATTTTGGATTGGAGATGTTTAATGTGAGTCTGGAAGGAGAGTTTACAGTCTAACCAGACACCTAGGTATTTGTAATTGTCCACAAATTCTAAGTCACAATCGTCCAGAGTAGTGATGCCAGACGGGCGGGTGCGGGCAGCGATCTGTTGAAGATCATGCATTTAGTTTTACTTGTATTTAAGAGCAGTTGGAGGCCACGGAAGAAGTGTTGTATGGTATTGAAGCTTGTCTGGAGGGTTGTTAACACATTGTCCAAAGAAGGGCCAGAAGAATACAGAACGGTGTCGTCTGCGTAGAGGTGGATCAGAGACTCACCAGCAGCAAGAGCGACATCATTGATGTATACAGAGAAAAGAGTCGGCCCGAGAATTGAACCCTGTGGCACCCGCATAGAGACTGCCAGAGGTCCGGCCAGCAGGCGATTTGACACACTGAACTCTGTCTGAGAAGTAGTTGGTGAACCAGGCGAGGCAGTCATTTGAGAAACCAAGGCTGTTGAGTCTGCCGATAAGAATGCGGTGATTGACAGAGTCGAAAGCCTTGGCCAGGTCGATGAAGACGGCTGCACAGTATTGTCTTTTATCGATGGCAGTTATGATATTGTTTAGGACCTTGAGCGTGACTGAGGTGCACCCATGACCAGCTCGGAAACCAAATTGCAAAGCGGAGAATGTACGGTGGGATTCTAAATGGTCCTTGATCTGTTTGTTAACTTGGCTTTTGAAGACTTTAGAAAGGCAGGGTAGGATAGATATAGGTCTGTAACAGTTTGGGTCTAGAGTGTCTCCCCTTTGAAGAGGGGGATGACCGCGGCAGCTTTCCAATCTTTAGGGATCTCAGACGATACGAAAGGGAGGTTGAACAGGCTAGTAATAGGTGTTGCAACATTTGCGGCAGACAATTTTAGAAAGAGAGGGTCCAGATTGTCTAGCCCAACTGATTTTTAGGGGTCCAGATTTTGCAGCTCTTTCAGAAAATCTGCTATCTGGATTTGGGTGAAGGAGAAGCTGGGGAGGCTTGTGGGAGGTGCAGAGCTGTTGACCGGGGTAGGGGTAGCCAGGTGGAAAGCATGGCCAGCCGTAGAAAAATGCTTTTTGAAATTCTCGATTATCATAGATTTATCGGTGTTGACAGTGTTTTCTATCCTCAGTGCAATGGGCAGCTGGGAGGAGGTGCTCTTATTCTCCGTGAACTTTACAGTGTCCCAGAACCTTTTGGAGTTTGTGCTACAGGATGCAAATTTCAGTTTGAAAAAGTTGCCTTTGCTTTCCTAACTGCCTGTGTATATTGGTTCCTACCTTCCCTGAAAAGTTGCAGGAGTTATTCAATCGCGGGGGCTACTCACTGCTAATGCAGTATGCCACATGATGTTTTTGTGCTGGTCAATGGCGGTCAAGTCTGCAGTGAACCAAGGGCTATATCTGTTCTGAGATCTAGATTTTTTGAATGGGGCATGCTTATTTAAGATGGTGAGGAAAGCACTTTTAAAGAATAACCAGGCATCCTCAACTGACAGAATGAGGTCAATATTCTTCCAGGATACCCGGAAAGGCCTGCTCACTGAAGTGTTTAGGGAGTGTTTGACAGTGATGAGGTGTGGTCATTTGACCGCGGACCCATTACGGATGCAGGCAATGATGTAGTGATCGCTGAGATCCTAGTTGAAGACAGCAGAGGTGTATTTAGAGGGCAGGTTGGTCAGGATGATATCTATGAGGGTGCCCGTGTTTATGGATTTAGGGTTGTACCTGGTAGGTTCCTTGATAATCTGTGTGAGATTGAGGGCATCTAGTTTAGATTGTAGGACGGCCGGGGTGTTAAGCATGTCCCAGTTTAGGTAACCTAACAGCACGAGCTCTGAAGATAGATGGGGGGCGATCAATTCAGAGATGGTGTCCAATGGAACAGCTGGGGGCAAAAGGTGGTCTATAGCAAGCGACAACGGTGAGAGATTTGTTTCTGGAAAGGTGGATTTTTAGAAGTAGAAGGTCAAATTGTTTGGAGACAGACCTGGATAGCATGACAGAACTTTGCAGGCTATCTCTGCAGTAGATTGCAACTCCACCCCCTTTGGCAGTTCTATCTTGTCGGAAAATGTTATAGCTGGGGATGGAAATTTCAGAATTTTTGTTGACCTTCCTAAGCCTGGATTCAGACACGGCTAGGACATCCGGGTTGGCAGAGTGTGCTAAAGCAGTGAATAAAACAAACTTAGGGCGGACGCTTCTGATGTTAACATGCATGAAACCAAGGCTTTTACAGTTACAGAAGACAACAAATGATAGCTCCTGGGGAATAGGAGTGGAACTGGGGGCTACAGGGCCTGGGTTAACCTCTACATCATCAGAGGAACAGAGGAAGACTAGGATAAGGGTACGGCTAAAGGCTATAAGAACTGGTTGTCTAGTGCATTGGGGACAGAGAATAAAAGGAGCCGATTTCTGGGTGTGATGGAATAGATTCAGGGCATAATGTACAGACGATGGTATGGTAGGATGTGAGTACAGTGTAGGTAAACCTAGGTGTTGAGTGACGATGAGAGAGGTTTCGTCTCTGGAGGCACCAGGTAAACCAGGTGAGGTCTCCGCATGTGTGTGGGACTGAGGGCTCTACAGTGAAATTAAACAATAATAACTAGCCAAGACAACAGCAGACATGGCATATTCACATTAGAGAGAGGCATAAAGCAATCACAGGTGTTCATCAGGAGAGCTAAGACAACAACGGGTAAATGGCGATGAATGGGCAGAGTGGGTCAGTTAGCTACATACAGGACCTGAGTTCAAGACTGGGGCCGACATGTAAACAAAATGAGTTACCGTGTTATTGAAACAGTCCAGGGGGCATCAGCTGTGTAGCCGAGTGATCATAGGGTCAAAAGAGCAGCAATACGTGAGTCAGGCTGCCGTTCGGTAGTCACTACTACACTAGGCGAGCAGGGGACACATCATTCAGAAAAGCTAGCAGTCTAGGGCTAGTAGATGGTTCTTTGGCGATATCGTAACAGAATAGCCTGTTGAGACCACATCGGTCGATCACGTTGGCAGTCCAGTCATGATGGATCGGTGGGGCTCCGTGTCGACAATATAGGGTCCAGGCCAATTGGCAAAGGAGGTATTGTAGCCCTAGAATTAGCTGGTATATGGGCCTAGCTCGAGTCTAGCTGAAGGTTAGCTGGTGCTTGCTTCGGGACAGAGGCGTTAGCTAACAGTAGCCACTCGTTTGCAGCTAGCTAGCTTCGATGATCCGGTGTAATGATCCAGAGCAGCAGGAATCTAGTGATGTGGTAGAGGGAAGCAGTCCCATATGCTCTGGGTTGATATCGCGCTGTGCAGACTGGCAGGTGATTGTCCGAGCTAAGGCTGGCTGGTGACCAAGAAAAAGGTGTTCTTGAGTCTATCCGAGATTCATTATAAATTATGAATTGGGGTTATACTGTATGTGTGAACTGTGAAGCTGTACAGTGTTGACTCTCCATAGGAACCCACCAGCCATTCTCAGTCATTCTCACAGAATGTCCTGGTCACCAAAGAGCATGCTCAGAACAGCCCCTGGAAGAAGAGAATAGGACAGAAAGGAGAGAGGGACCTTCTATGATTAACCCTATAGTCAGACACATTTCTAACATTCAAAACATATGAGTTTCTGGCAGCTTCTGGAGGTTAAAGCCAGTGAAGGATGATGGAGTTGTCTCCTTTGTGAGTTTCCTCTGCTGCTTTTCTGCACGGGCAGTCAGAAATGTCAGAACAGTTGTCGTCCTTTCACATTACCGGCTCTGTTGGGCTTAGTTGCTGTGAGCGCTGCTGCCTGTCCGGGGATCACTCCAGATTCCACAGAGGGGGAGAGACACAGAAGCCCAGCTAGC